>NC_141622.1:34006420-34163920 GCF_047967505.1 Dipteris shenzhenensis
TGTCTATGTTAGACATGGGATCACGTCGCTCATCCGATGAGTACGGACAGCCTCGCAGGAGAAGAGCTCATGATCTTTATGCTCCAGAGGACTTTGATTCCTCTCAGGCGACTACCCCGAGGACTACCCCTGGTCCGACTCCTCTGGGACCTAGCACTATGACTACCCCTGATCCGACTCCTCTTCCACATAGCACTGCGACTACCCCTCGGGGAACTCCTTTGCTAGTCGTGCATGGCTTTGTCGGGAGTCCCGACGAGTTTGTAGCGCAGATGAACAATGAGGAGGCAGCGAGATTCTTCTCTGCTATCTCAGAGGACCTCAGCAATTCCTCCCCTACACCGAGGGGTGGATGTACTGCCCAGCCGTTCCCTCGTGCCCCTTCGATCGAGGGGTCATTACCTGCGCATGCCTCTCATAAGGGAAGGAAGAGGAAGGGCGGCTTATGTTGTGCTGACTCGAGAGATGTAGACGAGTTAGCACACTCACGTTCCTATAGGTCTCCACTTGGTTTGGAGACACAGTATCAGTCAGGTCCCTTTCCCTCTCCTACTCCCACTACTACTCCTCGCTTCAGAAGAGCTCGCGCATCTTTCACTCCTTCTGACTCTGCTACCGTCAGTCCTCCTTACTCATCAGGGGATCTCTCCTATCAAATCACAGCTACCGGAGAGATAATAGAAGATAGAAAGGGCAAAGCAGTGATGGCCACCATGACGAGGTTGATGAGTCATCACTTCAAGAGCGGCATTGCTACTAATTGGCGGTATCAAGATGGCCAAAAGAAGCAGGCAGTCATTGATGAGTTAAAACAAAAATACCCTAACCCGCCAAATTGGGAGTTTAATGAGGATTATATGCGAGAGCGCATGGGTTTGGTCTTGAAGCATCGTAGATCAACCTTGCATACTTCCATCACAAAGGGGTTGGCTAAACCCAGTTGGGCAGACAAAGCTGATTGGAAGTTCTTCAAGAAGCAAAATAGGGACCATCCCAAATTGTTCGAGGGTCAGAGGAGGGCTGTGAAGAGATGGCTAGACGTCGTAGGTACTTCGCACTTTGGTGCAGGCGGATGGTTGGCGTTCGAGGCAACTGTGGTAAGTCTACTTCTTCTCATTTAATGTATTGTTCTATTTGTTTTACTACATATTACATGCACTTTAGCTAACTCTAACTCTCGTAAATTGGATCCACAGCAAGCTACGATGGGTCGTCTTCCTACAGATGCAAAGATGCGACACGCATTTTGGATAGGAACAAAGCCATGGTTTATTGAGCAAAAGGCAATGGGAGCGACGGTCGATTGGGCTGAGGTGGTTGCTCGCACGGTATAAGTTTACTCCTACTTGTAATCTCACTTTTTAAATTTTTTTATTCTTTAAGTTCCAATCTAATTTTTGATTTATATGGTTCACTCTTAGGGTCAAAGCTCAAGCGTCCCATCATCGGAGGCGAGTGATCAATAGGGCCAAGGATCAGACGCACATGATGAGGATGAAGAGAAGGGGGAAAAAAGAGCATAAGAGAAGAGCATAAGAGAAGAGGGAAATGAGAGAAGAGCATAAGAGAAGGGGGAAATAGAGAATAAGAGGGAAAGGAAAAAGGGAAAGGAAAGAGAGAAGGGGGAAAGAGAGAATAAGAGAAGGGGGAAAAAAGAGACATATGCTCATGCTTATGCATGAGCATATGTCTACTTCGCTTATGCTCATGCATAAGCATAAGCATGAGCATATGTCTCATTTTCTTATGCTCATGCTTATGCTTAAGCATAAGCATAAGCATAAGCTCACGCTTATGCTTATCCATGAGCATAAGAGAAGGGGGAAATAGAGAATAAGAGGGAAAGGAAAGGGGAAAGGAAAGCAAGAAGGGGGAAAGAGAGAATAAGAGAAGGGGGAAAAAAGAGACATATGCTCATGCTTATGCATGAGCATGTCTACTTCGCTTATGCTCATGCATAAGCATAAGCATGAGCACATGTCTCATTTTCTTATGCTTATGCATGAGCATAAGAGAAGGGGGAAATAGAGAATAAGAGGGAAAGGAAAGAGGGAAAGGAAAGAGAGAAGGGGGAAAGAGAGAATAAGAGAAGGGGGAAAAAAGAGACATATGCTCATGCTTATGCATGAGCATATGTCTACTTCGCTTATGCTCATGCATAAGCATAAGCATGAGCACATGTCTCATTTTCTTATGCTCATGCTTATGCTTATGCATGAGCATAAGAGAAGGGGGAAATAGAGAATAAGAGGGAAAGGAAAGAGGGAAAGGAAAGAGAGAAGGGGGAAAGAGAGAATAAGAGAAGGGGGAAAAAAGAGACATATGCTCATGCTTATGCATGAGCATATGTCTACTTCGCTTATGCTCATGCATAAGCATAAGCATGAGCACATGTCTCATTTTCTTATGCTCATGCTTATGCTTATGCATGAGCATAAGAGAAGGGGGAAATAGAGAATAAGAGGGAAAGGAAAGAGGGAAAGGAAAGAGAGAAGGGGGAAAGAGAGAATAAGAGAAGGGGGAAAAAAGAGACATATGCTCATGCTTATGCATGAGCATATGTCTACTTTGCTTATGCTCATGCATAAGCATAAGCATGAGCATATGTCTCATTTTCTTATGCTCATGCTTATGCTTAAGCATAAGCTCATGCTTATGCTTATGCATGAGCATAAGAGAAGGGGGAAATAGAGAATAAGAGGGAAAGGAAAGAGGGAAAGGAAAGAGAGAAGGGGGAAAGAGAGAAAAAGAGAAGGGGGAAAAAAGAGACATATGCTCATGCTTATGCATGAGCATATGTCTACTTCGCTTATGCTCATGCATAAGCATAAGCATGAGCATATGTCTCATTTTCTTATGCTCATGCTTATGCTTAAGCATAAGCATAAGCATAAGCTCATGCTTATGCTTATGCATGAGCATAAGAGAAGGGGGAAATAGAGAATAAGAGGGAAAGGAAAGGGGAAAGGAAAGCGAGAAGGGGAAAAGAGAGAAGGGGGAAAGAGAGAATAAGAGAAGGGGGAAAAAAGAGACATATGCTCATGCTTATGCATGAGCATATGTCTACTTCGCTTATGCTCATGCATAAGCATAAGCATGAGCATATGTCTCGTTTTCTTATGCTCATGCTTATGCTTAAGCATAAGCATAAGCATAAGCTCATGCTTATGCTTATGCATGAGCATAAGAGAAGGGGGAAATAGAGAATAAGAGGGAAAAAGAGGGAAAGAAAGAGAGAAGAAGAGGAAAAGGAAAGAGGGAAAAAGAGGAGGAAATAGATTGAAGGAGGGAAGAAGGAAAGAGTTTGAGGGGAAGAGAGGGTTCCTACACCCATCACTGCAGCTAGCGCTTAAGGCGCTAGCTGTAGGCCAATGCAAATAACAAAAATAATAAGTGGAAAAAAGAGGAAGCACTTACCTGAAATAGTATGTCCCGCTCGGTATTGTGGACTAGCCCTACAAAAGAGAGGAAACAACCCATTTTTTCAAATAAGATGTTAGAGGAAGGAGGAGATTACAAAAGTAACTTCTTGAAAGGAGGAGATTGAGGAGACAAGGAAACGAGGAGATTGAGGAGACAAGGAGAAAGAGAAGGAAGAGAAATACAGAAAAAAGAGGTGAGTCTTCTTTCTTTCTTGAAATCTCGTTTTTTGTTTCAATCCTTTGAAAACAAGCATGAAAACTAGTTTATAGGTTTAGCAATACAAGGAGAAGCACTCACAAAACTAAAGCTAACAAACAAACAACCTACATTGTTGAAACAAACTCACCTCTTGCAGAACTTCCTTTTAAGAAACCAAAGAGGGAAAAGGGTAGAGAGGGAGTACAAGAGCTAGGAGAAGGGTGAGGAGTGGAGAATAGAGTGGGAGGTTGTCGGAAATAGGTGGGAGGTCATCGAAAATAGCTGGGAGGAGAGATTGGCTTGCTTACTTGAGAGATTAGAGAAGAGGATAAAGAAAGCGCCGCACGACAAGAGTCTCAAGTTTTAACCCACAGCGTCGCTATATAGCGACGCTTATCCGTCGCTATATAGCGACGTTTTTAATTAAAAATTATCGCTATATAGCGATGGAACAGAGCAAAAAGGTCGCTATATAGCGACGCTTACAGTCACTTTTTTGTTGTAGCATGAAAAAAAGCTCATAGATGCTATTTTATAACTGTTAATATCTCTTCTTCATACTTATGTTGTGATTTTATAAGTGTAGATGGAAGGGACGAGTGGAAGCTCGTCCGATGATGCGCCAATGCTCGGGAGCATGAAGTGGATTACGGAGAGGTTATACTGTCATTGCACTCATTGCAAGTGAGAAGTACGACATCAATGTCATATTATCATGCGCCACTTGTGGATGTATGGGGAGGAGCCGGAACCAATACCCACCGTTGGTGTTGCACCTGTTGATGGACCATCGGTAAGTCAAAGCTATTTAAGTTCACAGTCTTATTGTATACCAGGAAATACAAGATCTTATATTTACACGAAATCTTAAAACAGGATGACGAAGGTGACGAGGGTACGCATATACCTTCTCACTTTCAGCAAGACTATAGTCTCCTGGATGATGACGAGGGTATGGTCGACATGATGGATTCCATTTTTAGGGGCACTACATCCCATGTACACGTGATGTCAGAGTCTGAGGTCAAAATGCAAGAGTTGCAATCAACACAATTGTATGAGGGTGCTACGATGTCTAAACTACGTGCTTGTCTCTCGATCTTGAATCTACAAGTAAAGTATGGGTGGTCGGATACAAGTGTCTCGGCATTAATGAGGTTAGCTCTTGCATTCATTTGACTCATTATTTGGATATTGTTTGTTTTGAGAATCATCATTTGGATAGTGTATACTGAATCATCATTGTTCGAAGCCTATGTATGTTTTGAACTGTCATAGGTTGCTCTAGAAGATGTTGCCTGCACCAAATACCATGCCCACATCAAGAGATGAAGTGAAAAAGATGCTAACAATGGTGGGTATGGATTATGATACCATCCATGCTTGCCGTAATGATTGTATTCTCTTTCATCGTGAGCATGGAGATTTGGCTAGTTGTCCAAAGTGTGGGGAACAATGATATAGAGATGACTTGCAGGGTGATGGAACAGAGCAAAAAGGTCGCTATATAGCGACGCTTACAGTCACTTTTTTGTTGTAGCATGAAAAAAAGCTCATAGATGCTATTTTATAACTGTTAATATCTCTTCTTCATACTTATGTTGTGATTTTATAAGTGTAGATGGAAGGGACGAGTGGAAGCTCGTCCGATGATGCGCCAATGCTCGGGAGCATGAAGTGGATTACGGAGAGGTTATACTATCATTGCACTCATTGCAAGTGAGAAGTACGACATCAATGTCATATTATCATGCGCCACTTGTGGATGTATGGGGAGGAGCCGGAACCAATACCCACCATTGGTGTTGCACGTGTTGATGGACCATCGGTAAGTCAAAGCTATTTAAGTTCACAGTCTTATTGTATACCAGGAAATACAAGATCTTATATTTACACGAAATCTTAAAACAGGATGAGAAAGGTGACGAGGGTACGCATATACCTTCTCACTTTCAGCAAGACTATAGTCTCCTGGATGATGACGAGGGTATGGTCGACATGATGGATTCCATTTTTAGGGGCACTACATCCCATGTACACGTGATGTCAGAGTCTGAGGTCAAAATGCAAGAGTTGCAATCAACACAATTGTACGAGGGTGCTACGATGTCTAAACTACGTGCTTGTCTCTCGATCTTGAATCTACAAGTAAAGTATGGGTGGTCGGATACAAGTGTCTCGGCATTAATGAGGTTAGCTCTTGCATTCATTTGACTCATTATTTGGATATTGTTTGTTTTGAGAATCATCATTTGGATAGTGTATACTGAATCATCATTGTTCGAAGCCTATGTATGTTTTGAACTGTCATAGGTTGCTCTAGAAGATGTTGCCTGCACCAAATACCATGCCCGCATCAAGAGATGAAGTGAAAAAGATGCTAACAATGGTGGTTATGGATTATGATACCATCCATGCTTGCCGTAATGATTGTATTCTCTTTCATCGTGAGCATGGAGATTTGGCTAGTTGTCCAAAGTGTGGGGAACAATGATATAGAGATGACTTGCAGGGTGAGCGGATACCGGTAAAGGTCTTGAGACACTTTCCCATCATTGCAAGAATACAACACATGTTCCGATGCAAATCCATAGCGGAGTTGATGACATGGCATGCATCTCATCGATCCACTGATGACACATTGAGGATTCCCGTAGATTGTGCAGCTTGGAAGCACATAGATAATCAATGGCCAGACTTGCGATGGAGCCATGCAACTTACATCTTGGGCTAGCCATGGACGGCATGAATCCTTTCGGGTTATGGTCGACATCTTGGTCGACATGGCCCATAGTCGTGGTGAATTACAATATCCCACCATGGCTAACAATAAAAAAGGGACACCTCATGCTTGCACTACTTGTGCCAGGAAAGTACAAGGCAAAAAACATGGACGTGTACATGGCACCTTTGATAGAGGAGTTATAGATATTATGGAGAGGAGTGTAGGTCTTTGATATTTCCAGAGCTCCTAGACATACCAATGATATTTTAGTCAGGGGTATCTTGATGTGGACCATGCATGACTACCCAGGATATGGAGAGTGCACAGGTACGTGGTTGTGTCTTTACATGTACAATGAGGGATTATACTTTTTTGACTCTCTTTCGCACGCATGTCTTGTACTAACACATTCATGCACGCGTGCAGGACTTGTTACAAGTGGGTACCATGCTTGTCCTGTTTGTGGACCAGCTCTGAAATCGCTTGCACGCTACTCCAAACATATGAGAAAAAATGTTTATGAAGGTCATGCTCGATAGCCTTCCACTCGACCATCTCGCACGTGGAGGTCAGCTTGATCCACCACCATCATATTTGAAGGCAAGTGACTGGATTCAAGCTTGGAGGGCGAATGGAGAGGAACCTCCTCCTGGTATGAAGAGGCTATCGATCTTTCACGAGCTTCCTTATTGGGGTCAGTTACAAATCAATCATCTCTTGGATCCCATGCATATCTTCAAGAATGTGGGGGCTACTATTTGGGCACACTTGGTTGGTTCCAAGGACTCGAGAGGAGTGTGAGAAGACTTGCGTGCTATGAATAGGATGTCTCGTTTGTGGCCCCAAGTGCATGCCTCGAGAAAAGTTGTCCTCCCGAAAGCAACGTGGATCCTCTCTACGAGGGAGGAGGCAGCCGTCAAGGCAGACATTGCCTCTTTTCAAACACCGACAGGGTTCATGCGTTGCTTGAAAGGAGCATTTTCAAAGGACAATAAGCTTAGTGGGCTCAAGTCCCATGATTGGCACAAGGACTTATAGGTATTCTAAGTAGCATTAGTGTACCGATAATCGTGATGCGTTAGCGTAATTATTATTATGTTATATTGTTGACTTGACTTCATTGTTGCTTTGATAGTTCATCCTCCCAATTACAATAAAAGGGTGCTTACAAGAAGATGTTAGAAATGCTATATTCAAGATCTGTGGTATTGTGAGGTATGCTTACTATCAAATCGCATTGAATGTATTTTCTTCAATTTAAGCTGATTGATCTGTAGACTATTTATGAAAATATCTTACATGGACATGTGAAATAGGTGGATATCTCAAAAAGAGATCTCTATATCGAGCATCGAGAAGGCTAGGGTGGAATCCATCGAAGCCGTATGCTTGCTTGAGAAGCACTTTCCCTCGAGCATTATGACAACTCAAGTCCACTTGCTTGTGCACATAGTTGATGAGGTGGCTATAGCAGGTACCGTTCATAGTCGATGGATGTTTTTTCTCGAAAACTTTAAAGGGATTTGTAAGACAAAGAGCAAGACCGGAAGCAAGCATGGTAGAGGGATGGCTTGTGCAAGAGTCATTAGTATATATCACAGAGTTTCTTGCATCCACGGATCCTGATATGCCGCAAGCTTGGCATAACAAGGATGATGATCGCATCATTGGCGAGGTTCCCCAAGGAAAAGGGATTGAAAGAAAGATGAGCGTAGAGCAAATGGAGAAATTCAATAAGTTTTGTATCCTCAATAGCCTTGAGATGCAGAAGTGGATTGAGAGATATGAAGTGGCCAAAGCAGAAAGAATAAATGCAAGGACGAGATTCAGAGTAATGTACAGGCGATCACAACCATATCCATGGGCTCTGGCTCTTCTCCCTACTCACATGTCACTTGATTGGCTACAACTGGCTCTACGTAAAGCCGAACGTGATGGAGAGACAATAAACGAGTGCGAGCGAGAGTTATCATCTGGATGTATGGTGCATGTAAGTTTCTTACCTCTTGATGTAATTAAGTAATTATTTGTGACAATATATGCTATAAAATAGATGCATCTTCATTGTTTTAATGATGCTCTTTTATAGTACAAAAAGTACAGTGCATTATGGTCATATGGACGACATTTTCACATGGAATGCATCGATTCAAAGAGAGTCACATATGATTGTGGAGTCATGGCTAACTTCACACAAGATAGCCGAGTAAGTGCTGCGGATACCAATCTTCTCTCCTCACAGTTGGATTATTGTGGAACCATACGCGACATCTATGAAATTGATTTCAGACGATTTAGTATTTTTATTCTTGTTGTAAAATGGTTTAGAACTATTTACAATGGTCCCCATGCGACAGTGAGAAAAGATAGTAGCGGTCTCTTTGCAATAGACTCCACCAAACATTGGACCAATGAAAGTGATACTTTTGTTCTTCCCGAGCACTGTGAGCAGGTGCATACTAATGATTTAATTAATCGAAGCTTTCGTTTTTAAAGTCCATTGATACATGTACTTGAGCATAATTTCATATATATAATTGACGACATTGGGCACCCATCTTCAAATTAAGTGGTTTTTCATCCGGATCGTTCTGATCCAAGATGGTGGTACGTGATCTAAGTTGCACCACGAAGTAAGCAAATTTTTGAAGATCGAGATGTGGATATGGAGATGCCACTACCAATGCCAGATCCAATTGATGAATCTAGTGAAGAAGATGTAGATCACCATATGAGCCAAGAGGAAGATGCGCATAATGGAGGCATAATGACATCGCACGGGAGGAAGATGGAGATCACGATATTGAGGAAGAAGACAACAATCATCAAGAATCACCACACTTTATTGAAGAAGATGATCAAATACTTTTAGGTGAACATACGATGCTAGAGTATGATGATGATATAGGAGATCAACTCGGTATAGAGTTGGAGATAGACTTGTTTGGCACCTTAGACTTAGCTCAAGATGAAACAGTTGATGTAAATGCTCTTAATTGATTTTTCTTATCTCAAACTTGGACATGAATATATGAGCTTCAAAGGCTTGATGTACATGCTCTCATTTTTTTATTCTCTATGAGCTCAAACATGTATGAAAATTTAAAAAAATTTGTCATTGGAAAAAACTAACTTTTAAGGCCTATATATAAAAAAAAACCTCTCTGGAAAAACATCGCTATAAAATAGTATATCAGTGTCGCTATATAGCGACACTTAAAAGTCGCTATATAGCGACCTTTATAATAGTCACTATGTAGCGACTTTTAGCAAAAGTCGCTATATAGTGATGCTTTACAAAACTCGCTTTTCATATCGACGATTAACGCTAAGTGGACGCTAAACATCGATACATAAATGTCGCAATAGGATCTGTGTGTAGTAGTGAGAGTGCCATTATATAGACACTAGGTTAATAATGGAGTGACTCATGGTACTGAAGCCATGTCGTCTTCTCCTTCCAAAGTCACTGATACACGTGGCAATAGGCCATAGTCAACACTTAACTTAGTAGCTGGACACTAAGTAGTTAGCTTTACAACTCATCTCATTTTAATGCTATAGCAGACTTTCTACCACACATGCACACAAATTGCAACATCACCTATGCATGCCACGTCATTATTTTTTGAGCACTCTTTATGGTCAAGTTTGTGGAAAATCTTCCAATTGCCATAGCTTTTGATCCAATGCTGACTAAGAAGGACCCCACCACAATCCAAGGACATCAATTTTGAAGGAGGAAAAATAGGTGGCAACCAATCTTTCTAGAGAATTAAAAGCAATTGATCTTCCAAAACCGAGCAACATTCAATACCACAGTCAGATGAGCCTTATGAGATTTCAACAAAATAGAATTTGAAGGTATTGTAAAAAAGGAAAATTGCACAACATTTCATATTCTATGCATTTGCTACCTAAAAAATGAGTATTGACCTCACCTTGGAGTTTGATTTAGCTTCATCACATCAAAACTATTTCTTTATTCATTGAAGCCTGTTTGTTAGTCCCCCCTCCCCCACAACTATGGTGATACAATATATATAATAAAATAGCTACAACATTAGTCATAAAAAATAATTCTGGAATGCATATCTCACAAAAGAGCACAATTTATTGGTGGAATTTAAACCTCCTTTATTGTTAAACAACCTCAATGTGCTTCTAGAAGTGCATACCATTGTAGAGGCAATGTATAATGGATGTTGTTAGACATACATGTGTAAAATGTATTCATGAATGCTTTCATTAAGCAACCTTTAAGTACATATTGCTATAGAGACCATAAACGGTATGTGAAAGGATTGTTTTTAGACATGTATGTATGGCATGAAATATGAAATGACCCAAATAAATTTTTTAGCTAATCATGTGACTTTAGACAACTGAGTTTTCTTTAGATAGCATAGTAAAAGCACCCTTAAAAAAATGCTTCTACTGTAGTTGGGTTTTATATACTTGCAACCACATTGGAGTAAATACTAAATACCCACAGCACTTGCCTTTAATGCTTTCACTTTCCATTAACCCTCAAGCTCTCTCAAGCCTTCCAATCATCTTGGTCTCCTATATTATGCTTCTACTTTTAGATATACTTTTAAATATATGCATCGGATCTAAAGGATGTACGATGTTTAAGTGCTTTCAATAAGGAAGGGTATAGAAAATAGAAAACCTAGACATGCCATGTGGAGGTGTGTGTGTGTGTTAGGGTCCATCCATTCTACCAGTCAACTACCTATCTTCAGAAATGAAGGTGAGATTTTAGGGCCATCAAATGAATCATGGACATGGTAGGGATGCCACCATAGGAAGCTACATTTGATGCATTTTATATACCACTTTTCCAATATGCATGGAATGGCAACTGTATAAAATGGGCAGTTATAATATCCTTACACTATGAGACTTGCAAATCACGTAGCCCAAGATACTCATGCATGTTCCATTGCACAATCCCATTACTTATGTTTCTTAACTCATTGATGGTGCATGACATATCATATATCTAATTGGTATGCCATAAAGCTGAAAGCTT
Organism: Dipteris shenzhenensis; assembly: GCF_047967505.1. Lineage (NCBI taxonomy): Eukaryota > Viridiplantae > Streptophyta > Polypodiopsida > Gleicheniales > Dipteridaceae > Dipteris > Dipteris shenzhenensis. Next base: position 34,017,805 of record NC_141622.1, read on the forward strand.
ATCTACCAAGGTCCAACATTGCAATATATTCATCCGTCTGGCAATATCAAGTCCAACATGGGATGTCCTTTCTTTACAATAAGACACAGGGAAATATTGTACTTCATAGTCTGAAGGGGTTAACAACATCCATAGCCATCTAAGACATGAATGGCAAGGCTCATTATCTTTAAACTTTGGCCATTTATATCGATTATATTAGATCCTAATGCCACTCAATAAAATTTACATTTTAACTTCCATGAAACATTATAATCAACTTGTCATGACACATTGGGAACAAATGTCTTTAAAATGTTACAAATGAGCTTGCCTTCTAAACAAATGTGAAGTGATGTTTCCAACATGACTAACCCGGAGTAGTAATTCGTGTCTTTTGAAGGGCTAGATAGTACTTAGAAACCGTGGAAAAGACAAAGTGGTTTCTCTTACAAGTGATCCATTGTTAGAATAGTATTCAAATTCATTTTCGTACGACAAATAGTGTGAAATTCCGTGAGGCCAGCTTTTTGATTGTGCTTTGAAGCTCGAAACCATCCTAGTGAGTATGACGCCCCTTGTAGGTTGTCAATGTAAGACATGGATCGAGGGCGACGCGTTCAACATGCTTGTGAACATAACATCCTTCATGTGAACATTTATAGTAGCTTCTGCGAATGAAAACAGCCGTGAATACGAAGAAAATCAGAGAAGCTTCACATCAAAACCTAAGAGATTATGAGATTGTAGAATTCGCGGAAGTATGTTTAGACATTGCGTGCAACTTAAAGCGCCACATACAAGTCGTTCATCGGCTAATGCGAACAAAACGGCACACATTTTGACATTTTAATTGTTCACGGCACCTAGGAAATATGTTGTTTTTTACGCTCTTTTGCCCGTATTTGCGCCATTTAAATCCATCCTTTAGGACGCTTTCATAGTTTTCTGTCAAAACTACGTATCTGGGCTCACTAAGGTCGTGTGACTCATGTCTTTTCTGCCTTCTCCTGTCATCAGAAACTGGGAGTTAGCCTGTAGAGTCCAAAATGACGACTTTTCCAGTCATAAACACTATTGCTGACTGAAATTTTGGACCAGGTTCGCACGACCGGATTACAACAAAGAAAATGGAACGCTCCAAGCATTTACCGATCAGAGGGTTGATCAGGACCGAAGACGTTGGATTGATCATGGCTAGCAACGCAGCTCCTCGCTGGTGGAACGTTTAACGGAATGGTACCGCATCCCTTCGGTTTCTGAGGTCCCCCTGAAAGTTCTTTCTCGCCGGAGAATGGAGTCGACAAGTTTGAGCTTGATTCGGCACAGGATGTGGGAGCGCCCATGAGCGGTGGCAAAGAGTCTAGCCACCTTTCGTCCACATCTTGCAAGTTAGCAAAGCTCTCAGGAGAGTTGAGGTCCAGCCAGGGAGAACAAGAGTCGTGGTCTCCCGTGCATGCTGGGTGCCTGTTCTCACCCTTATCTACGTCGCCACAGCTTGCAGTATAGTACTCCAAACTTTCGTGACAGAAACTTGGCACGGTGTCCGCTGTAAGATGGCAGCAAGTATCATGACTGGAGTCATCGTCGGGCGGGCATTTCTGAAGGATGCAGGAAAGCCCATCATGGGGAGAGTAGTCATAGACGAAGAACGCTGTTCTGCCGAGGACTGGCGTGGGAGTGGGCGAGTTGATCACTCGAGCACACAGTGGATGAGACGCAATTTCGGTGCCGATCAGAACTGGCGAGGGAGTGGGCGAGTTGATTACTCGAGAAGTACACAGTGGATGAGATGCAATTGCGCTGGGAGAGTGAACAGCGAGTGGAGAATCGATCAGATCAAGGCGAAGCTCATGATCTGTAGTTGCATCACACACAGCAACTCCTTCACTATAATATTGATATCTTCTTCCCATAACGAGCATCCCCATCTTGGAACGACTAATGAGCTACCCCTCCCTCCCCTTTATTTATATCCTGTGCATGGGGAGTTTGCCTTTTCAAACCAAAATACAATAATCTTATAATGAATTCTCTTTTGGATACATTATAGCATTCCCCTTTACCTCAGATCCAACTTGGGCTGATTTTCTTCATGATCTTCCTTAAAGAAGATCTTGAAATTCTTGTTTAGCCTTTCTAAACATTATCAACTTTATAATTAAACACACTTTTGTGTGATTTGATGTCCACACAGTTATATCCGGTAAAGATAAACACTAGAGTAATAGTCCATTCTGCACATAATTGGTCAAGCTAACTAAAGAACATTGAGTGCGTTGGAACTAATATCACGACATTGATACCATGTAAGTTCATAAAATCTTTAGTTTAAAGATAACCTAGTAGGATATGAAATAATCATTACTACTGGGCAAACATCGAAATGTATCGCCTCCTTTTTCTTAAAGTTATAACCTTGTATAGTGTATACATCATGTCACCTACATTACTAATGGGCAAACATCAAAATGTATCACCTCCTTTTTCTTAAAGTTGTAACATTGCATAGTTGTATACATCATATCACCTCAAGATTATGTCTTTCAACAATTTGAGTAGATTTAGTAATGATGTCACAAATGGACCATAAGATTCCCCAACTAACTGAGAAAGGAAAGTGTATAATGGATCTCAATAACATAAATTGCTTTGAATGAATGATTGTGTTGTCTTTCCTTGGGAAGAGTGAAGGTCCTTCTTCGAGCTTAGTTTTAGATTCTTTATGTTATAATGGTGAATGGAGTTGCCTATTATATTGTCATAGCCCCCCTTACATCCACAAAGAAGCTACACACACACACACACACACACACACACATGCATGTGTGTATGCACACACATAGAGACACACGGATGCACACATGATGCATGCACATGTGCATAAACATGCATAGACATAGGTGCACACAGGAATCAATGGTAGAGTTTCCTCCTCTTATGGAATTTGAAGGTAACAATCAAGATACAATCCTCATCTTATGGTCTTTGGAGGTAACACTCAAGATCTCTCTCTCTCTCTCTCTCTCTCTTCTTCTACTTCTTCTTCTTCTTCTTCTTCTTCTTCTTCTTCTTTGGGAATGAGCATGTAAACCATCTTTATTTAGGTACTTCAAAAGTTTTATTTATATCTTATCAAATGCCACCTTTTAGAAAGTAGAGATATGTTAAATTAATCGGAAGTCCTTTGTGTGAAACCACGTGCTACTATTGAACGGATTGTAGGGACCCTCTTAACTCTATATCACAGGTCCACTTAAGGGCCAACTGAGAAAGAAACCATTTTGCATTCATTATATATTTAAAGTAGCCCCACAAGATTTCACACAAATTGAGGGACTACTTAGAGCCCTACACTCTGCCTACATGGCCTAGCTTTCATTTTATTCACTAGAAAATGCAAGTGAAGTTCAAGCAAGCCCTACCTTCTCCATTATGCCATTGAATTCCATGATCATCACACATACTTGTGGTCTCAATTTGTGCATGTATGACGTGACCCTTGCTTAGACTTGGTCATATAGATAGAATCCCAAACACTTTAATAATGACTTCTATTTGCATAATATGGCATGCGCATTGCTAATGCATTGTACATTTGCATGATACAACGTGTGCATATAGACTAATATTTTCAATGGTAAACTTCATTCAAATGATTTGAATATTATCAAGAAACCATGTTGGGGATACAGAAAGTGATGAGTTTTGATTTTGAAATGCAATAGAGTTATGAAAAGGAATATAGATTCATAAAATTTGGTTCATAAGCACATTGTATTCTTGATGTGCAAAAAAGAAAAGGGATATCTAGTGGGAAGTGCTGTGGGTCCACAATTGGATTTATTCTAAGTGGGGTGATTAGGTGGCTCATTGGAAAAAACAACAAGATAAGAGACTGGATGATATGATAGTAGATGTATAAGGGTCCACATAATTGCTAGTGACATTGAAGGAAGACACCTTATATCATATACGAATATATGTGAAAGATCTTCTTAGAGTGATGTGATAGAATTATGTATGTTCATGGATTAAGCTCATTAGCTGATGCCCATTGCACCAAATATGAAGCCCACATTCAATAATTTCCATTAAAAGAACCACTCCCTCCATGGTGACATCAAACATAGTTCTAACCAACTTAAGCTTGAAGACAATGGAAACTCCATGTTCCAAATCTAAGGCTTCATAACAAGCCATTTCCTATTGTTATTTTTTAAAGAAAGACTAAGCTTAAATGTCCTTAAGAATTTCCTAAATGTGGTATATCAAGTCTCTTAGCCGTTCATAGATTAAATGAACTTTAGATGGACCCCTCAAGTCAAGGGAAAGACAACTTCTTAGAGCCCCTATTCTTGTACTCACAACGGAGGCAATCAATTAAAAACCATGTGTATTGGTATCAAAGTTAGTTAGAGCTTATTGTCATTTTAAGAGGTTTTTAAGATTATAAGCTTCTTGTTACAATGAGAACAATGTCATATGAGAATATCTACAATACTTAAAAGGGTTTGAAGATTATAAGCTTCTTGTTACAATGAGAACAATATCATATGAGAATATCTACAATACTTGGACCTTGGAAATGTTTAAATAATTGGTAGATATTAATGAAATTGTGTGTGTCTATCATACATTGCTTTTGAAATTTTTATGATATTGTTAGTTTCTATAATATTATCACAATACTATGATGAGATTGGAAGGCTAAAATATTTATTAGTTCTCTCTTGTTAATGAAATTGTATGTGTATATCACACCCTATCAAATCTTACTTTTGAAAAACGTTCTTTTATTCTTGGTTTCTATATCCTTCAAACGATTCTCATTGTAATTGTATGATGAGGCCGTTTCTATATCCTTCAAACCATTCTCATCATAATTGTATGATGAGGTTATAAAACTAAAATTATGGCATCTCTTAGTCTTTTCTTGGCTTATGATATTTTGGAATTGGATTCTTAACCTTTTCTTAAATTTTATTCCTAAATCCCAAACTCTCTACCATGAATAAGATCACCAGTATCATTTGAAAGAGCTTGTTGTACTATCTTGTTTTCTTCTCTTTGTACTTTCTTGTTTGCATGATTTTTAGCATTCAAGGAACTTTCAACAACTTGCATTGAAGGAACCTGCCACTTGCGTGCAAACCATATGTTATTCCTTTAGTTTTTTATCTATCCAATTGTTTAAGATTTTCCAACATATAAGTCAATGTCTATGCCTCCACATTGAAACCTTCTCTAGTTTCTTGTTTAGAACCAATGGATTTGTTTTCTACACTATGTCATGCTTGTCTATTTCCAATGCTTACCTCTTGGAATTTTGCGGGCCTTAAAATTGTTTTGCACCTTGACTATCGGGTAAGTTTTCAAGTCTGAAAACCATCGGTATTATGGTGGGTACTCGATGGCAATACCAATGTTATTACTGACTCTAGTAAAATATCTACCGACTAATATTCTAATGGGAACGCATACTCTAGAATTACTCAAAAAGATTAACAGAATGTTGTTTGCAATATGAGCTAAAAATATTTTCCATTTCATGTTTGATCATTTTAGAAATAAGAAATCTAAGAGTACATACATCAAATTTGAGTTAGAAATTTTCATATATTCATGATGAACTTAATACACAAATCGACAAAATACAAGTATAAATGTGAAACAGACAATGATAAGAAGCCTTTTCGATGGAAAAAGAATCAATTACTAGCATTTACATCAAGTGATGTGTGATGTGTCTTTAGCCAAGTCAATCATGCCAAATAAGTCTACCTTTAGTTCTATGCTCAACTCATCTGTATCATCAGGATCTATATATAAATACCTAAGGATTGATCCTCTTATTCACCCTCCTTAATAATATCAGGTGATACAAGATCCCCATCTTCTTCCCCAATGTCATGATCTCCACCTTCCTCTATTATGATATTGTTATTTTCACCTTCTTCTTGGTCCATATTGTGACCTTCATCTTCTTCTGTAGACCCCCTGGGATCAACTGGATCCATTGGCATCTCCATATCCACATCCCTATCTTTGAAAGTTGGTTTCAAGATTAAAATGCCATTATTTATATTGATGTACTCTTAAGTATGAACATGCATGTTTCAAGATTGTTTAAAAACAAAGACATTAAGTATGAACATGCATGTTTCAAGATTGTTTAAAAACAAAGACATACTTACATGTTCACATTGTTTAGGATGAACAAAAGTATCACTTTCATTGGTCGAGAGTTTGTGGACTCTTTGGCAAAATAGACACTACCGTCTCTCCTAACCATGGCATTGGAACCATTGTAGATAGTTCTAAACCATTTTACATCAAAAATATAAATACTAAATAGTCTAAATCCGCCTTCATTGATTTCATGTACGGTCCCATGATTGTCTAATTATGAGGAAAGGAGATAAGTATCAGATGCACTTTCTTGGCTATCTTGCATACAGTTAGTCATGACTCCACAATCAAATCTGGATCTTTTTGAATTCATGCATTCCACAAAAATTTCATCCATATGACCATAATGCATTGTACTTTTTGTACTACCAAAGAAAACAATTTAAAAAATGAGGTTGCATTTTATAGTGATTGTGGTCATAATTAACTAAAGAAAATTAAAAAGTAAGAACCTTACAAGTAGATCATATCCTCATGCAAACTCCCACTCTCCTATCTCTACATCACCTTTGGCTTTATGAAGAGATTATTGTAGCAAGTTGTGTGCCACATGTCTTGGGAGAAGAGCAAGGTCTTGTGGATATGGTTGCAATCACTTGTGCAAGGCTCTAAACTCCTCCTCACATTTTCTCTTTCTATTTTCTCCTTTTCATGTCTCTAAATCCACTTTTGCATGTCCTTACCCAGGATTGAATGCATTCGTGGCACATGCAAGCATTGTAGTTTAAAACTAAAGAAGAAGACATTCAATGTCTATGTTGCTCTAAAGTGGAGGAGATTTGAAAATGTTAATGTTGAAGGATCCGATAAAAAGAGATGGCTACTATCATATAAGAGAACCTAGCCAAGGGTCACGTGGTTCAATCCATCCCAAAATATGTGCTTCACAATTTCATGGCCAGCTGGCAGGATAAGTAGTCTGGACGTGCCTTGCCAATTTTCCCCACGACACTATTATATCTGCCATAGATTTTGCAGAAAATTATTCATTTCAAGAACAAGATGAGATACAAATACTACAAGGCACATACCATTTTCTGATGGAAATACCGACCTTTTTTACACTAAAATGTTCTTTTAACGAGTGCAAAAGTTGTTATTTATGTCACTATTAGCATCGAAAAACATGCGTTGCTATATAAGCGTCCTATGGCAAGAACCAACACAGTGGTCTCTCCAAGCCAACCTTCAATTTTAATTATTTGCATGGGTGCGTGCCCAGTGACAATTTCAAAGCCGCAATAAAAGGCTACATGATGATAAGTGATTAGGCGGTGTAGGCCAAAGACTATGCTACACAAAGTAGTGCAGAGATACCATGTGTCGAGCTATGTGTGTTTTGAACAAATAAATCGTGTCTCGTTATTACTATGCCAATGCTCCTTCATGATGTTGAGAAAATTTCCGACAAGAGCATGGGTCCATGCAAATTTAAAATATTGACCCAGAAGCGCATCACGTCACGGCCCTAAAATGGCCCTGAAAATAGTTTCGCAATTGGCTACACCCAAGCTAATGTTGACCCATGTTACTCATGGTCTTCAACCTCTTTGGTTTCTTGCTCTGCTACTTACTCTCTACTATTGATGACCCTTTAGCTTACATGCACTACCCTTACCTTTGGATTACACACAAGTTGTGTGATCCACTAATGGCCACTAGTTTCTCTCTCATTGATTCAACTTATGTGCTTCACTTCCTTCTTGTGTTGATCTCCTGTCAAAGTTGTTCCTAGCTATGCCTCTCCTAGACCCCCAATGCAGTAGTAAGTGTTTGAATCCATTGTGATGCATGGCATCCTTACAAGCATAGTTTTAATATCCCACCTTGTTCTATCTACTGGCACCATGATGCTTGCTTGCATCGTTTTTCCCCACCCCTTCATGGTGACTGGTATTTTTACAAATTCACTCTTTTGGATCTTAGACAGGGACTTAGGGCTCTGATCCATGAGAGTGCTCTCAACGGAAGCAAGAACGGAAGAAGGAGAGAGAGAGACAAAGAGCCACAAGTTTTGGTGGGTGCAGAAACACCCTAATCTTCTTTTTCATTCATTTATATATGTGTTTGAGTATTATACAAACATTAACCGGGGTAAAGGCACACTGACCTTTAACCCCTACAACCTCCCACTTAAAGGACAATGTGCCTTTAAGGGAGAACAACCAGTGAGCATACTATCCAATGCCCATCAATACATGACAATACTCAAACCGCTGACTAGTTAGACTCTTCGTCAGCATATCTGTAGGGTTATCATTTGTATGAACCTTGACAAGCTCTATGCACTTGTCCTCAAGTACCTGATGAAATGGTACCTGACCTCAATGTGTTTGGTCTTTGCATGAAAGACCGGATTCCGTGCTAGCTGAATAGCACTCATGGAATCACTATGCAATGTCGGTACACCTGTATGAATCCCCAAATCTCCCACTAGCCGATCAAGCCATATAGCCTCCTTGCAACCCTCTGTGGCTGCAACATACTCAGCCTCTGTGGTAGACAAAGCAATGCACTTCTGTGTGCGAGACATCCACGACACTGCACCACCTGCAAAGATGAACACATAACCAGAAGTGGATCTCCTACTATCCACATGCCCTGCATAGTCTGAATCTGTGTACCCAAGTACATGCATGTCTCCTTTACCAAAGCAAATGCACATCTCCTTGGTACCCTTCATGTACCTCATGATGCACTTAACTCCCTCCCAATGCCTCTTTCTTGGATTAGCCATATACCGGCTAACAACTCCCATTGCAAATGCAATGTCTGGTCTAGTAGCTATCATAGCATACATAAGACTCCCAACTACTGATGCATAAGGAACCTTGGCCATCATGGCCCTTTCCTCATCTGATTTGGGACTATCTGTATGACTCAGTTTCACATATGGAGGCAATGGAGTACTCACTGCCTTCCTCCCTCCATATTGAAATGCTGTAATACTTTTGTAACATACTCCTTCTGTGAAAGCCAAAGGAGTTTCCTACTCCGATCACACGTGATGCACATACCAAGAATATGACCTGCAAGTCCCAAATCCTTCATATCAAAGGCCTCATGCAACGTGGCCTTTAATGCATCTAGCTCATAAGTATTCTTGCTAGCCAATAGCATATCATCCCACATAAAGTGCCAAGATTATCAGGCTATTATCCTTAGCCCTTTTAGTGTAGAGGCAGTGATCAATTTCACTCCTTCTAAAACCCTAGGACCGAATGAAAGCATCAAACTTCTGATACCATTCTCTAGGCGCTTGCTTAAGACCATAGAGACTCTTCTTTAGCTTGCAAAATAAATGCTCTTTGCCCTTTTCTTCAAAGCCTTCCGGCTGCACCATGTGAATTTCCTCATGCAAATCCCCATGCAAGAAAGCTGTCTTGACATCCATCTGCATAAGCTCCATATCCTCTGATGCCACTAGTCCAAGCATGCATCTAAGTGTGGTCATCTTCACAACCGGAGAGAATATCTCATCAAAGTCCACACCCTTCTCTTGCTTGAACCCTTTAGCAACCAAACGGGCCTTGTACCTAGGCACATCATCACCTGTGACCTTCATTTTGTAGACCCATTTACATGGCAATGCTTTCTTTCCATGTGGCAAAGAAACCAAGTCCCAAGTCTTATTCTTCATAAGTGAACTCATCTCTGATTGCATAGCATACTCCCACTTGCATTGATCCTCGTGCATCATAGCCTCTCTGTAGCAAGAAGGCTCCCTACAATCAGTAAGCATCACATAGTCTACCCCTAGAACAAACCTATCAGGTGGTCTAGACACTCTAGATGATTTTCTCAAGGGCATTTCAGCTTGCTGTCCCACCTACATATTAGCCACATTTGGCTCATCATTTCCACCAATAGATGATCCATCATCTACCCTTGATTGTATACTTGTGGGAGTACTTGGTGGTACCATTTCTTGCACATTTGGTGCATGGACAGCTTGCTATCTATCAACATAGGCAGGTGGATTCACATCCTGGAAAGTGATTCTTCTTATTTCCACATCTCTCATGGGTGCCTTATGCATCTTCTTCTCATTAAAGACCACATCATGGCTGCATATGATCTTCTTTGCTTCTGGATCCTAGAGATGATAGCCCATCTCTCCACTTTCACCATAACCCAAAAAGATGCATTTCCTAGACTTAGGATCTAGCTTCTTTCGAAGCTCTTTTGGCACATGTGCATATGCCTCACACCCAAATATATGCAAATGAGAGTAAGAGGGCTTCTTGCCACTACATGCCTCTTTAGGAATACCACCATCCAAACTCTTACTAGGTGATCTATTGATCACATGCACTGTAGTCTTCATTGCCTCAGCCCAAAAACCACCAGAAAGACTTGCATTGGAAAGCATGCATTGCAACCTTTCTTGAATGGTACGGTTCATCTTTTCTACAGCTAGATTTTGCTCTGGAGTATGAGGGGATGTGAGCTCCCTCTTAATCCCACGTGTATCACAGAAATGCTAAAAGTCATGAGAGAGATACTCTCCACCATTGTCAGTCTGTAGGCATTTAAGCGTTCTACCTGACTGATTCTCAACCAAGGCCAGCCATTTTTGAAATACCTGGAACACATCACTCTTCCAAGCTATAGCATAAGCCCACACTTTTCTAGTTGCATCATCAATGAATGTCACATAGTATTCAGCCCCGCCTAATGACCGTGTAGGCATGGGACCACATATGTCTGAATGCACCAAATCAAGCATTTCAAACTCTTTCTTTCCCCTTCTTTTATGGGCTGATTTAGTCTGCTTCCCATAGAGACAATGCTCACAAAATTCAAAATCAGAGAAACTCAAATGTGGTACATAACCCAAATGGCATAAGAGTTTCATTCCATTTTGGCTCATGTGCCCCAACCTGCAATGCCACAAAGAAGTGCTTGGCTGCTTGGTTATTGCAACGACATGATCAAATACCCTTGATACATGTAAGGGATACAAAGTCCCACACTTGGCACCCCTGGCCAAAAGCATAGAGCCCTTCTGAATTTTCCAACTCTGAAAGCCAAAAGTGGTATGAAAACCAGCATCATCTAGCTGACCCACTGAAATAATACTCTTGGTTAGCTTAGGCACATGTCTCGCATGTTTCAAAACAAATGCAGACCCATTTGCAAAAGAAAACTTTATGTCACCTGCTCCCACTATGTCACATGCATAGTCATTTCCAAGATGCACACAACCTGTCTTTCCACTGTCATAAGTGGAGAACCATTCCCTATGGGGGATAACATGGAATGAAGCACCAGAATCCAAAATCCAATCCTGGGAATATGCATCATCTGAAGTGGCAAGCAACTCTGTAGATAAACTAGACATGAAGAGAATGTCATTGTCACTATCATGTGTGACTACATTGATCTCCTCGATCTTCACTTTTCCGTTGTCCTCCCTTGGACTCTCTTCCTATTGATTTGCACCCCAATTTGTATTCTTTTTCTTATCCTTTTGCTCTTTTTTTAGCTTGTAGCAATCCTTTTTCATATGGCCCTTCTTGCCACAATGGTAACACTCAATGTTCCATGCCCTAGATTTGCTACGAGACTTCCCTCTTTCTTGGGACTTCCCCCTGAACTGTGATTTGCCCCTTTGCACATTTAAGGCTGCATCTTGCTTGTTGCCATCCATAAACTTCCGTCTAATCTCCTTGGCCAACAAGCTACCCACAACATCATCAAATTTTAGTACTCCACCAGGTGCAGAGTTACTGACAGCTGTACGGAAGGTATCCCATGAGGATGGCAATGAACATAAGAGAAATATTGCCTTAGTCTCCGCATCAAAATTCATTTTCTGAGCCTGAAGCTGGCTGAAAGGAATATTGAATTCATTCAAGTGAAAAGCAATGGAGATGCCTTCCTTCATCTGCAGCTCAAACAACCTCTTCATGAGGTAAACTTTATTAGAGGCAGTTTCCTTCTCATAAGTGGCACACAGTTTCTTCCACAAATCTTCCGTAGTCTGCTCATTTAATACTATGAAATAAACTGACTCTGCAAGATGAAGTCTAATAGTAGACTTTGCTAATGCATCCAACTCATTCCAATCATCCTCAGACATATTTGCAGGCTTAGCTTCAATCCCTGCCAAGGGTTTAATCTGCTTCTTTTGAATAAGCACATCCCTTATTTGTTCTTTCCACAAAGAAAAGTTTGTCCCATCAAACTTTTTAATGCTGAAAAACTCCTTTTCAGACATGGAAGAGGATGCCATGATGCAAATGAAACAAAATCACAAATGCTAGTGCCTGTAAGAGAGAATCACACCAAATACCAGGTGCACCTAAATGTGTATGCCACAATAGAGTGAAATATCACCAAAACTCAAAGCTCAAAGCATCAAAAGATGCATTTGACTCATGTGCATATACTATGCATCCATATGAGCAAATCTGGCCCAAAAGATGCCAATAAGTGCCAAATGACTCAAGCATAAACATCGTCCACTGGCATATGCATCAATAATATCTCATCCAAGAGAGCATAGCACTATCAGTGCATCACTTGCAATGTGTCAAAGCTGTCCCTCAGCCTAAAATAGCATCCATGTGCAAAGCGTCCATAAAAAATAGCATCCCACAAGGCAATTTGGGCCTATCAACGCATCCAATAAGGACCGCAATGCATCCAAATGGCCTATAAATCATCCATTGCAACCCAATGCATACCACGAATGAGCGCACACTGCTCAAACTGCAACCAGAGTGATCTGCATAAGGTATGCTCAAGAAATCATAGTCCTACAGTAATGACCGCTACTGAAAATAGAACCTGAGATGTCTCAAAACATGGGTGCCATTGCATAATCGGAATCAGCAAGAAAATCTGCAAATATCTCTCTTCTGCCAAAACTCCAAAATCCCAACCGATGAGTGAGAAATGGGAGTCAACACTTATCCACTGCCATGTGGCATAAATCTAAGTTTTCAAAACCTTAGAATGAAAAATGCATAACAGAGAGACGAAATCGAATACACAGAGATTTATAACTCTGAAAATCCTCCACTGAATCATGCAAGGACTGACAGGTAGGGGTCTTTGGGCGTCCGGAACACAATGGGATAGACGGTTTTGGAAACCATGGTCTCAATCACTGGGTCCAACACACGGATTGAAAAATGTTTTTGGAAACAGAGCTATTTGTAAACTCCACTGGAGTGCGAATGATGAGCAACATAGAAGTTTTAGGACCTCCAGAGTCCACTGGAACTGACAGATTTGCAAATGGTTGCTCCAAACTTGAGTTCCAACACCCGGGCAAAAAACGCAGAAACTGACACAGTGAGTCAGAAATCCAATGAAATGATCCTAGATTCAAGAATGAAGGTGTTTCCAAGCTCTTGAAGTGAAATGGACACTAAAAGCAAGCAACAGTTGCCTCTGCAAGTTAATATGGAGTCTCTATCATCAAACAAAATAGGGAAAAGCTCAAAAAACGACTTTTTCTTTGAAAACTCTTAACAGGCTCTCAAAACCACTTTGCAAAGCCAAAGTGACTTTTCCAAATGTTCCCACAGAGCTTCTCCGTCCTCCCACAGAGCTGCTGAGCTTCAAGCATTCACGCATGCTCAGCTAGATCACCCAGGCTCTGATACCAGTTGAGAGTGCTCATAACGGAAGCAAGAACGGAAGAAGGAGAGAGAGAGACAGAGAGCCACAAGTTTTGGTGGGTGCAGAACCACCCTAATCTTCTTTTTCATTCATTTATATATGTGTTTGAGTATTATACATAACCGGGGTAAAGGCACACTAACCTTTAACCCCCACAATCCAAGTGATCCACCGCTGGTTTCGGTCATACTATAGCCCAACATTCATTCCTCCCTTTGTTTGTACTTCTCGATTCACTTACACATTGCCTCGATCCTATAACTCAGTTTTCTTTCCTACTATATAAATATATAAATATATAAAAATATATATTTATAGTTTATTGCGGGCCTTGGTGGTTAAAGCTTATCCATAGTATTTTAGTTTTTACTTACTTTCTCGGGCCTTTGAGTTTCATAGGCCTTCATGTTGCCCTAGCCCCTTCACTCCTCTTTGTGCTTCTGTCTTTATGTAATTATATATTTAATTATTTATACATTGATATTAATTATATATACACTTTTTTTGAAGTTTTCCCAAATGTGGTTTTTTTACATGCTTATTTAAATTGCTTTTTGTCTTATCTCACTTTGGTGGTTGCTTGATGTTTATGGCAATTTTAAACAAGCTTTTTATGCTCTTGCAATGGATTCCTTGGTTGATTTTTGGTTCAAACACCCCTTATAGAGCACTTTTCCTTTATATACTATTCGTTGGATATATATAACTTAATTCTTTCGTTGGTGAGTTTTGTTTTCTTTCTTAGTGATCTACATTTGCATGTATTTATTTTCTTAAATTTTGTTTTTCTTTAAAATCCTCAAGTTAATTTGTTCCTTTTAATTTTTTAATTATGTTTACTTCTTTAAATTTTTCTTTAGAACGCTTATTGCTTAGTAAACATAGGTATTTTTTCTTTTAACTTGTTTTTGTCCCACTTTATGTAAACAGTTGTGAGGGTGTTTACCTTTACTTAAAATGTTAAAAGTTTCACTCTATCTTTTTTATTGATGTACAAGATTTTGGATGACATTTTATTTCCATCCTTGTTGTCATTTAATTTTGGTAATATACATGGATTTTTTTCTAAGGGTGTGGAATACTGCCCTTGTTGACTAATCCTTTAAAGGGTGTGGATTACCCCCCTTAATTGTTTTCAGTTTATTGGAATTCTTTAGAATGTTAGCCCCCACTATGTTTGCAAATTTTTTTAGAGCTCCTTTTTAGCTTAGATTTCTGAAAGATTTGTTCATGTTCTTTTGGTAAAGTGATAACAAGCCAGGGGATACATGCATTACCTATCTACCCAAATTCAACTTCATTGTTCTAACAATTGGTTGGTTTGGATGGTGGCAGGTAAGTGGACCCTGACCTTGGAGCCTAGACTACCGGACGGATTCGACACTTTTTGTACCATTTGTATACATATTTTACGTGCACTCATAAAATGGAAAATTTAATATCCACCCTTATTTGAGCATTGTGTGCCATGTTGTTAAAAGGTTTTATTTTTTTAAACACACATACACACACACACACACACACACACACACACGTGTACTATTACGTTACTTGAAAATTTTCAACTTGGCATGATTGCGAGGCATTATTGTGTACGAGCCTCACAAAGAATGCGTAGGAGAGGGATGTTAACTCATTGGGATAATGGAAATATACAAGTGAGATAGGGGGAAAGAGGGAGGGGGAACAACATGGACATGTGGGAAATTGATAAGGAAGAGAAGGAGTGGGGGAAGAGTATATACACCAACAAGCTATGGGTAGTAGGATGTGGGGAAATGAGTGGGATGGTATGAACATCATGGTAGAAGGAGAGGGAAGACATGGGGGAGAATGCACAATAAAAAAGTAATGAAAATGTCTTAATTCTCCAACATGGTGGCTATACAATTGAGGAGGTGTCCCATCAAAGAGCTTGCCCCCCCCTTTTTATAATCAAAGGGAAGGGGCTCCATAGTAATTGTCCCTCTCTCACATGCATGATGTGGAAGGGGCATCTTCCATGTGAGTGCATGGCGGTGCACACCATCAATTTCAGTCAATAATTTGAGGGTTGCATACTCCAAACCCATATCCCTAGTGCAAGATACACTTTGATTTTCTCTATTATTTAAAATTCACATAGGTGGGCTAGCACAAAAGATTCTTGCCACCTCAACCCTTTCTCACACATATTATATTCAAGCTCCCATGGACCTTATCCTCACCTCATTCAATGATGCCAAGGTGGAATCATGGCACAGGAATCATGGCACATGGGGGTATGTTCCCACATCACCTACTTTTACATATAAAATATAGCAAGTTGCATGGACTATATGCCTTATTTTCAAAGATGCTTCCAACATGGAAGGGTGGCACATGGGCTCCCTTGCCACCTCAACAATGGTGCCTTGAATACTCAATAAATTATGTGACTATTGCCACATACACATGTAGTGCTTCCACATTACATCTACATTGGAAATTTTTGAGCAATAATAGCTCCCCCCCCAGGCATGGAATGTGCATTGTTACATGCCTAGGTCACAATTGAACAAAGAAGGGCTTGAGGTAACATTTGTTGAAGAACTTTTTACCATGGGGTTCTTCTAGTTCTTGAACAACTATAAAGAGATTGCTTCATTCTTTCACCACTTTGTATGGCCTAGACTGAGTGGGAAGGAACTTCTTATCCATGTGGTGGTCTAGCGTATTGTTAAAGCACAATACTCAATCTCATCATCATAGTTCTTTCCCATCTCTTATGGATTTTGGCATCCATTCGTGCTTTTTGCCAATTTTTTTGAATCTCTGCATGATGTTGATCTTGCTTTGATTTTTTTGAATCTCTGCATGATGTTGATCTTGCCGATCTAGACTCTATCCTTTCATCTTCAGTCATTTGCGACTTGGGGCCCAAACTTAAAGCAAGAATCTCTATTTCTAGTGGCAAAACTTCTTCAGTGCCATATACCAACTCATAAGGGGTATGTCTAGTGGATGTCTTGTGAGTGATGTTGTATGCCCATACTACTTCAGAAACCTTTTGATCCCATTGGCTATGATGTCTTGCCACCATCTTACCCATCAATTTGCATAGGAGGCCATCGGTCCACTCCACCTACCCCATAGATTGGTTGTACATGCTAGAGGTATGATGACCGATGCCCATATGGTCCATGAATAGACCCATTGCTTCATTCAAGAATGAGCTCCCATGGTCTGACACTATTTCAGTGGGTGTTCCAAACCTTGTGCATATCCATTCGAAGATGAAATTAGAGAACACGTTTCCAATTGTAGGAGGGAGAGCCATGGCTTCACCACATGGTGACATATTGTATGGCCACCAAAAGGCATTTATTCTTGCAAGCTATCAAAGGCAAAGGTCCCACAAAATGTATTCTCCACTTTTGAAGTGAATGAATTGACATTACTAGGTGGTGTTGCTCCGGTCGCAAATCTTTCCTACAACCAAAAAACTGGCAATGCTCACAAGTTTTGCAATGCAAATCAACATCTTTGGACAAAGTTGTCCAATAGTATCCTACATGCAAAATATTTTTGGTGGTATAATCTCTTGCATAGTTCCCTCCAAAAAAACCATCATGATAATGTTTCAACACATTGGGCACTTCATCTTAATCAATAGCTCTCCTTAGCACTCCATCAATTCCTTGGTGGTACAACACCCCATCAAAGAGGATATAATGCCTATTATCTTTGCAGATCTTGTTTCACTCATAATTGGTGCTTTCAGGTGGAAAAGAGAAGGTCGTCAGGAATCTGTAGATGTTTCCATACTAGGGATCACTTGCTTCTATGGCAGCTACCAAATTTACATCAAGACACTCTTCCAAATCAATTAAGGCAATTCTCAAATTGGAACATCCTCCCTTCACAATCTTGAATGAAAAGTCATATTCTTGCAAGATAGCTAACCACTTAGCCATTCAACCTAAGGGATTTGAAGATTGCAATACTTGCTTTGTAAGGCAGCTACTTGAAATGATGACAAAGGGTCTTCCCACCACATAATGCCTGAACTTTTCAATGCAAAACACCAAAGAAAAGGCATGCTTGTCTTACTCTAAGTAGCACTACTCGGTATCCAGCATCTATTGTGAAGCAAACCAGATAGGGTACATGAATTGATACTCTTCCCCTTGCTAGAGAAGGTCTTGGATTACTCGGGATTGTGAAGCAAGGGAACTCTTAATTTGCACAAACCCTTGATTGCAATATTCATCCCAAGAGAAAACTATGTCGTCTTTCAACAACATGGTCATTGGACGTGTCAAGGAAGCGTACTGATCAATAAAGCATTGACAATACCCACCCCAAATGACATAGTAATGCACCTGGCACTTGGTAGTAGTTGGGGAAAGCTTGAGGATTGCTTCCACCTTTTCTAGATCTATTGGCCGAATACCATCTCTAGGAACAATGTGCCCAAGTAACCTTTCTTGGGTGGATCCAATAGTGCATTTCTCATAGTTAAGGTTGCCATTTGCTTCATCAATTCTTTGGAAAGCCATCTGAAACTTCATGACATGCTCACCTTATGTGGAGAATATGCAAAAATCATCTAATAATACCTCCAATAAATTTATAAAGTAGGGGGAAAGCACCATCTGCATGAACCACTAGAACATGGACAAAGCATTGGTGAGGCCAAATGACATCACTTTGAAAGAAAATGTTCCCCATGGGGTGGCAAATGTAGTTTTATAAACATCCTTTGTAGCAATTCGGATTTGGTAAAACCTAGAGTAGCCATCACAAGAAGTGTACATCTCATAGCCACTCACTTTGTCCAAAATGATGTCCCGAAAGGGCAAGGGGCAATGGTCTCTCTTAGTGGTAGTGTTGAGCTTCTTGTAGTCGATGCAGACCTGCCACTTGTTCTTCTTCTTGGGCATGATGACTATAGGCGAGACCCATTCTGTATTGTGAGTTGGAACAATGAACCCATCTTCTACAAACTTTTGCAATTTAGTGTGTAATGCATTGGTCTAAATGGGTCCCAATCTTCGATACTTTTGGGCTATAGGCTTGGCATTTGGTTTTAGATCTATTTCATGTTCTATAGCGGTCACATGCCAAAAATGATGGTAACTAGTTGCAAAGAGATCATGAAAATCTTTGAGAATATCTAGGAATTCATTCTTGTCATTGGTCAGGGGAAAGCATGGATGCTAGTTGTTGAGGAGTGGCAGTTACCTCCTCTGTAGGCTGTGGTGCAGGGGGCATGTCCATTATATAGATTTCTTCTTTAGAGGCCTCTTCTTCGTCTGAATCTTTAGGTGACTTGGAAACTATAGATGAAGCAGTGTCACTTCCTAGCGACTCCTCTTTTTTTGGCTCTGTCACACTAGGATGGATAGGAATCTTCTCCTTTGAAGCACCAAAATACATGTGTCTAGTTTTCCAATAGCTGATTGCATCACTCCTCCTTAGCCATGGTTGCCCTAGTATGGCCGAATAGCTTCTTCTAGTATCTTCTATATCGACCACATAGAAATTGGCTATTGTGGTCAACCCATTGTGACTATGATGGGTAAATCCTCAATGACTCCCAGGGTGGTGAGTCACCTACCATTTGCTACCTTGATTCGAGTGGAGGAGTTCCTAGTGCATTTAAATTCAACTTTTGCATGATGTAGGGCACCATGATGTTGCATGCGGCACCACCGTCAACACACACACTTTTGATGTGGCAATTATCTATGATGACATTGACGGTGTGTAGGTGTCGATCAATATCTTCTGTAATTCACACCTAACCTTAGGGCTCAGTGCTATTAGTTGCAAGAGAGTGATGTTAAAAGACTGATTGGGTCTTGAACCACTAAATAATCTTCATGTTTTGATCCTAGGTATGGGGAAATCTGAGGGTGACCACTTGCCTTTTGCCAGTTCTGGAGCCTTTACTCTTCTCAATAGGAGGACTGCAGATCTGGGGTTAGGAAAAAGGCACCTTCCTCCTTGGTCGCAGGTTTTCGGTTGGAGGAAGGATCTGTAAAGAAAGAGGGAGAGAGATAGGAGACTCAAGTTCAGCTTTCTTCACAACACACAAAAGAGAGAGGACACAAGGTTGGAGGGTGAAGCCTTTCTTCACTTTTGCACACAACAACAATACAATAGAAGAGGGAAATACCCTATATGTCAAAACCTAGAATACGTGGTTCATATGTGAACCCAAACCAAAAACATACGTGGTAGTCTAACTACACCACGAGTACAACTAACATAGGCGGTGACATAAATGATAGTCATCCAGGAGATATGTCGGGGATAGAGCTTGATATCTCAACACTCCCCCTCAAGCTCAAATCCATCTCACGTACACCAAGCAAGCTCCTAAATCTGCGAAGCTTCTCGGTACCCAATGCCTTCGTAAAGATATCAGCCACCTACTCCTCAGTGCTAACATAGACAAGATCAATCTCACCAGCTAGAACCTTCTCTCTCACAAAGTGATAATGCACCTCAATGTGCTTCGTTCTAGCATGATAAACTGGGTTATTACCAAGCATGATGCTGCTAATGTTGTCACAATGAATGACAACTGCTGCATGAACTGACTGTCCCATATCTGTAAGTAGCTTCCGTAACCAAGCTACCTCACATGCAGCCATTGCTGCACCCCTGTACTCAGCCTCTGTGCTCGACAAGGCAACTGTTGGCTGCTTCTTGCTGCTCCAACTGATGGCACCACTCCCAAGGGAAAACATAAAACCACTAGTAGATCTCCTATCTGAGACACTACCAGCCCAGTCAGCATCTGTGTATCCATGTACCTGTAATGCACACCCAGCTTCATAAAACAGTCCATAATGCAATGTGGACTTCACATACCGCAGTATGCGCCTAGCCGCATCCAAATGTGGCTTCCTCGGTGCCTGCATAAACTGACTCACCAACCCCACAGCATAGCTCAAATCTGGTCTGGTTATAGTCATGTAAATCAAGCTACCTACTATGCGCCTGTACATAGTAATATCTTCAAGAAGCTCACCTGACTCTGCATTGAGCTTCACATTCTGCTCCAATGGAACAGAGATAGGCTTACAGCCTGTCATCCCATATTTGGACAGCATGTCCAAACCGTATTGCCTTTGCAACAGCCATATCCCACTCGGGGATCTAATAACCTCAATGCCCAAGAAGTAACGCAGCTCTCCCAAATCCTTCATCTCAAATTTCTGCTTCAACAGCAGCTTCACTTCATTAATGTCTGCATCACTATCACCTGTAATAATCAAGTCATCAACATAGATGACTATAAGCACAATCCCTCTGTTTGTCCTTTTCACATAAAGTGAAAAATCTGAATTGGAAATCTGAAATCCAATAGTGACAAGATATTGCCCTATCTTGTCTGACCATGCCCTCGGCGCCTGTTTTAAGCCATACAAGGCTTTGCGCAACCTGCATACAAAATCGGGGTGTGAGTTATCCTCATAACCTTCTGGCTGCATCATATAAACCTCTTCCTACAAATCACCATGCAAGAAGGCATTTTTCACATCCATCTGATGCAAAGACCATCCCTTTGCAGCAACCATAGCAATTACTGCTCTCACGGTTGCCATCCTTGCAACTGGGCTGAAAGTTTCCTCATAGTCAATTCCATATGTCTGTGCAAAACCTTTGGCAACCAATCTTGCCTTGTACCTGCTAACAGACCCATCAGCATTGTGCTTTACTTTGTAAACCCACTTGTAGCCAATAGCCTTCTTATCATGAGGCAAAGGCATCAAATCCCAAGTGTGGTTTGCATCCAAGGCAGCCATCTCTTCATCCATAGCTGCTTCCCAATTTTTATGCCCTGCTGCATCCTCAAAACATGTGGGCTCTGGCTCCTCTAGAACCTTGACCATATAAGCATAGTGATGTGCTGTATACCCATCATATCTCAGCCTGTCAACTGGATACTTAATACGAGTGGACCTCCGCACAACTGGATCAGTTGCAGGAGTCTTTAAATCATGCCTGCTTTTCCTTGCACCAGGTGTAACAACAGAAGGAATCCCAAGTTCCTCATCAAGGCTCATTTCAGAGCCGCTTGACTCTCCATCAACATGAGAGCTACCAGCAGACACATCAAACACTGGAGTATGGTCCACTTTTTCTTTTCCCTTATGTGATACCTGCACAACACTATCAGGACTGCCATGTGACGATTCACTAGATCTCAATCTCCCTGTCCATGCATTAGATCCACTAGTAGAGGACTCTCTGGGTCCACTCAAGGCTTGAGATTGCTGCTCTGCATTTATTGCAGCATTCCCATTTCCTGCATCTGCATCTCCTACCATAACAGTTGGTGCATACCAGCTGCTCATTTCATCAAAAACAACATCTCTGCTCACTTGCATTTTGCGGGTGGAAGGGTTATATCAGCGATACCCTTTCTGGTGCTGAGCATATCCAATAAAGATGCATTTTTCTGCCTTTGGATCCAACTTTGTTCTCTTCTCATCAGGAACATGAACATAAGCTATGCAACCAAATACCTTCGAGTGAGAAATATCTGGTTTTTGGCCTGTATACATTTCTTCAGGCGTCATGCCATGGACAGCTGCAGTGGGGGTTCTATTCATAATATAAACAGCAGTTGCTACTGCTTCAGCCCAAAAATAATCAGGCATGTTTTTCTCATTTAGGATCGCCCGTCCTACTTCTGCAATATGCCTGTTCTTCCTTTCTGCAACCCCATTCTGCTGAGGGGTAGACCTGCATGAGTACTTCCTTTGAATTCCCTGTTCTTTCAGATATTCACAAAATTCTTCTGAAAAGTACTCTCCCCCTCCATCAGATCTTAGCACTTTAATATGCACACCTTTCTCTTTTTCAACCATGGCCTTAAAAGCCTTGAAATGGCTGAACACTTCACTTTTGTGCTTCATAAAATAAATCCACACCTTCCTTGTGTAGTCATCAATAAACGTCACATAATAATGGCATCCACCAATAGAAGCAGCTTTGGTTGTCCAAACATCTGAATGGATCACTTCCAAAGGTCTTCTGCTCACCTTAGCATTTTTAGGAAATGCATGTCTGGCCTGCTTACCCATTTGGCATGCTTCACATACCTTTTGCATTCCCTCAACTCTGAATTTAGGCAAACCTGCAACAATGTTTTTCGTTTGCATAGATTTCAGCCTTTGTATATTCACGTGCCCAATGCGCTTGTGCCATATCTCAATATCTGCAATGACACCTCTCCCATGCGCAAACATAGCAGCTTTCACCTCAGGCATATCAACATCCAAGGTGAACATTCTACCATTTTTGTTGCCTTTTGCAACCAAGCGGCACTTATTTTTCAGGTCCTCAACAAAGCATCCATCAGGATTAAATCTAACCTGCAGACCTTGCTCAACCATCTGGCCAACTGAAACCAGGTTCTTAGTGATTTTTGGAACATGAAGTACATCTGCCAAGTACTTCGTTTTGCCATCCTGCATAGCCAATGGCACTTTACCAACCTGCGTAATCGGGTGCGCAGTATCATCACCTGTTTCAACATAACCTGGCTTATCCAAATTTCTAACATCATGAAACCACTCACCATGACTGGTCATGTGGTTAGAGGCACCTGAATCAACATACCAAACATCATTGCAAGCTGCAGCATCTCCTGACATGGAGTTAACCATATGCTGCATCACAAAAAGGTGCTCATTTCTGTCGTCACCATGCCCAGTTAATGATGCATAGTTGCTTTGCTGCAACTTCCCACTTTTGATGTCATTCTGCTTTTTATAGCATGTATTCTCCTTGTGTCCAGGCTTTCCACAATAATAGCATTCTGTGCTGCTATTTACTTGCTGGTTCCTTTGCCATGAACCACGGCCTCTTTGGCTCCCCCTGCCTCTAGAACTACCACGTCCTCCTCCATAGGACTGGTTTTCCTGTTGTTGCTGTTGGTTCTGATTTCCTGCACGGCCACCAAAACGGCCTCTTCCTCTACCTCTGCCTCTACCTGTATTCGAGTAGAAAGCAGTCTCTTGAGAAGTTGAGGTGGCTGAACCACCATTCCTTTGCTCTTCACTCAGCAAGAGAGCAATAAGTTCCTGAAAATCAGGAAATGTTTCACGGACTCCAATGGATGTCCGAAACTGTGCATAATCTTTCCCAAGACCATTCAAGGTCACGGACACTAAGTCCTCATCATCAACAGGTGCTCCAATGGAGGCAAGAGAATCTGCAAGGCCTTTCACCTTCAAGGAATACTCATTTATATTCAGATTTTTCCTTTGCACATTGTGCAACTCCTGCTTTAGCTGCATCTTTCGTGCTTTGGTATTTGTGCTATACAGCTTCACCAATGTATCCCATGCTTCCTTAGGCGTCTCTACATCCTGTATATGCACAATCATAGAATCTGAAATGCTAACAGACAGCCAATACAGGCATTTTCTAGCTTTTTCATGCCATTCTTTAAAGGCCTTCAATTCAGCAGGAGTGGGAGCAGTACCCAAAACTGGTTCTGCAGTTTCACCACTGATGTAATCCCAAACTCCCTTTCCCATAAGGAAGTTTGTCATCCTGAACTTCCATGCTTGGAAGTTGTTCTTGTCAAGCTTCTCACTGACAATGGTAGACAGATTCTCAGACATTTTACAAATCACGAATTGCAACAACAACCTGTAAACACAGCAAATGCCTCACAAGGGCAAATAGCAAAACTTCTGCGAAAAGCCTCACAGGGGCAGATCTGCAACACTGACGAAAGTGGTATTTCACCACACAGTCACTTCCTCGTGACGATTTTGCATCAACAGGCAACAGGCATGAATCTGCAACTCCCAATATCTCTGCACATAGGCATACGATGCAATTTCTGTGGCATCTTTCCACCGACTAGCCGTGCGGTGGTCGCACAGCAAAAACAGGGCCTTTTTCTGAGTGCCTGCGAAGAACTCCCGCCTTCAAAACGGGCCCCGAAACGGCCTCAAATCAGAAAAATAAAGTCGCCAAGGGCTTTGCCTTCTCCCGCAGCATATACTGCGCTCTCGCCGCACCGCGAAGGGCCTCTCAATCTGAAGCAGTGCACTCCTGCACTTCTGGCTGTGCTACCTGCAGAGATTTGCTCCCAAACTCGAAATAGGAAAGCTACACTGGTCCTCTTACCAGGACACCACAAACTTGGCTAGCTTTCTTGAGCTCCTTACCACGAACAAGGCTTTGATACCATGTAAAGAAAGAGGGAGAGAGATAGGAGACTCAAGTTCAGCTTTCTTCACAACACACAAAAGAGAGAGGACACAAGGTTGGAGGGTGAAGCCTTTCTTGACTTTTGCACACAACAACAATACAATAGAAGAGGGAAATACCCTATATGTCAAAACCTAGAATACGTGGTTCATATGTGAACCCAAACCAAAAACATACGTGGTAGTCTAACTACACCACGAGTACAACTAACATAGGCGGTGACATAAATGATAGTCATCCAGGAGATATGTCAGGGATAGAGCTTGATATCTCAACAGGATCCACAGCTTCATGACTTCTTTTCCCAAGATCCAAGATCTCCACATTTGAGTCCCCTAGAAGTTTCACATGCAGACCATTCGAGCATTCTGTGTGGTAGTGACCCTTCTAATGACAATCAAAGCACACAACATTGGCATGCTCCCTTGGATGAGACGAAGTAGTATCCATGAACTGATTTAAATTAAGAGGCAGTACCATCTGACCACACCCAATGTTGTTTTATATTTTTTGCATGGGGACTTTCCTTTTTCAGCCATTCCCAATGCAGTAGAAGAGTATGCTGCACAAATAAGGTGTCATGTTCCCTATCATCTAAAATGTAGAAATGGTATGTGCATTGCACTGATCTGGACTCCTTTGAGTCAGTAGCAAGCAGATTGGCATCAGGCATGGAAGAATCAAGCAAATGACTGTACGTGATATCTGCTTGTTGTACCAGTAAGCACTTTCACTACTACACATGGGCATTATTCTGATGGTTAAGCATCGACGATGAATGCACGTGGTGTGCTAATCATCGATACGTATAGCCGGCTTACAAAGGTGGATATATAGTGACCTTTGGTGGGTATATGGTGACCTTTGTAAAATGTGGGTATATAGCGACCTTTGTAAAAGGTGGGGTATATAGGGACCTTTACCAAACTCGTAAATGGTGGGTATACAATGACCTTTACTAGACTTGTAAAAGGTCGTTATATAATGACTCTGAGACACTTTCCTATACCAATGTTTTATAGAGAGTGTTTTTCCCCATACTGACATTTAAAGAGAGTTTTTCCCAATGACAAAAAATTTTTTATTTTCATGCATGTTTGATCCTTTGAAAGAATAAAAATACAAGAGCATATACATCAAGTTTGAAGCTCATATATTCATGTCCAAGTTTGAGATGAAAAAAATCAATCAAGAGCATTTTCATCAACGGCTTCATCTTGAGCCAAGTCTAGCATGCCAAACAAGTCTATCTCTAACCCTATATTGAGTTGATCTCCTATATCATCATCGTACTCTGGCATTGTATGTTCACCTAAGACTTGATCTTCTTCAAAAAAGTCGGGTGATTCTTGATCATCATCTTCTTTCTCAATATCGTGATCTCCATCTTCCTCCCATATGATGTCATTATGTGCATCTTCGTCTTGGCTCATATTGTGATCTTCATCTTCTTCGCTTGATCCATCTGGATCAATTGGATCCGGCATTGGTAGTGGCATCTCCATATCTATATCTCTATCTTTGAAAATTTGTTTACTTCATGGGTGCAACTTGGATCACATACCACCATCTTGGATCAGAACAATCCGGATGAAAAACCATCTATATTGAAGATGGGTGTCAAATTCCATCAATTATATGAATTTATGCTTAAGTACATGTACCAATTGATCTTTAAAAATGAAATCATTCAATTAATTAAATCATTAGTATGCACCTATTCACAATGCTCGGGAAGAACAAAAGTATCACTTTCATATGTCCAAAGTTTGGTGGAGTCTATTGCAAAGAAACCACTACTTTCTTTCCTCACTGGTGCATGGGGACTGCTGTAAATAGTTCGAAACCATTTTACATCAAGAATGAAAATACTAAATTGTCTAAAATTAATTTCATAGATTTTGTGTATGGTCCCACAATAATCCAACTATGAGGAGAGAAGATTGGTATCCGAAGCACTTGCTCGGTTATGTTGTGTGAAGTTAGCCATGACTCCACAATCATATGTGACTCTCTTTGAATCGATGTGTTCCATGTGAAAATGTTTTCCATATGATTATAGTGCACTGTACTTTGTGTACTACAAAAGAGCATCATTAAAACAATGAGGATGCATCTATTTTATAGCATATATTGCCACAAATAATTGCTTAATTATATCAAGAGGTAAGAAACTTACATGCATCATACATCCAGATGATAACTCTCGCTCGCGCTCGTTTATTATCTCTCCATTGCATTTAGCTTTATGTAGAGCCAGTTGTAGCCAATCAAGTGACATGTGAGTGGGGATAAGGGAAAGATCCCGTGGATATGGTTGCGCTCACCTATGCTTTACTCTGAATTTCATCCTTGCATTTATTCTCTCTACTTTGGCCGCTTCATATCTCTCAATCCACTTTTGCATCTCCTTTGCTATTGAGGATACAAAACTTATTGAATTTTTCCATAATCCATCCCTCTGCCATTCTTGCTTCTAGTCTTTATCTCTATCTTACAAATCCCTTAAAAGTTTTCATAAACCGCTCCAGAAAAAACATTTACCGACTATGAACGGTACCTGAATGGCCACCTCATCAACTATGTGCAAAGCAAGTGCACTTGAGTTGGCATAATGCTCGAGGGAAAGTGCTTCTCAAGCAAGCATACGGCTTCAATGGAGTCCACCCTAGACTTCTAGATGCTCAATATGGAGATCTCTTTTTGAGATATCCACCTATTTCACGTGCCCATGTAAGATATATTCATAATCAGTCTATAGATTATTCAACTTGAATTGAAGAAAATGCAATCAATGCGAGTTAATAGTAAGCATATCTCACAATACCACTGATCTTGAATATAGCATTTAACATCTTCTTGTAAGCACCCTTTCACTCACTGTAATTGGAAGGATGAACAATCCAAGCAACAAAGAAGTCATGTCAATAATATAACATAATCATAATTACACTAATGCATCACGATTATCGGTACACCAATCCTACAGCTTAGAATACCTGTAAGACCTTGTACCAATCATGGGACTTGAGCCCACTAAGCTTATTATCCTTTGAAAATGCTCCTTTCAAGCAATGCATGTACCCTGTCGGTGTTTGAAAAGAGGCAATGTCTGCCTTAACTAATGCCTCCTCTCTCTTGGAGAGGATCCATGTTGCTTTCGAAAGGACAACTTTACAAACACACACTTGGGGCCACAAATGAGGCATCATATTCATAGTGCGCAATCTTCTTGCACTCCTCTCGAGTATTTGGCACCAACCAAGTGTGCCCAAATAGTAGCCCCCACATTCTTGAAGATGATATGCATGGGATCCAAGAGATGATTCATTTGTAGCTAACCCCAATAAGGAAGCTCGTGAAAGATGGATAGCCTCTTCATACCAAGAGGAGGCTCCTCTCCATCGCCCTCCAAGCCTGAATCCACTCACTTGCCTTTAAATATGGTGGTGGTGGATCAAGCTGGCCTCCACACACCAGATGGTCTAGCGGATATGGTGGTGGTGGATCAAGCCAGACTCCACATGCCAGATGGTCTAGTGGAAGATATCAAACCTTCATAAACCATTTTCCTCATAATTTTAAAGTGTTTCAAGTAGTATCAAACCCTTCCCACAAACAGGACAAGCAGGGTACCCACTTATTGCAAGTCCTCATGCGTGCATGAATGTGTTATATAAGACATGTGCTAGAAAGAGAGTCATAAAAGTATCATTATACATGTAAAGACACAACCGCGTATCTGTGCACTCTCCATATCTTGGGCAGTCATGCATGGTCCACATCAAGATTCCCCTAACCAAAATGTCATTGGTATGTCTAGGAGCTCTAAAAATATCAAAGACCTGCACTCTTCTCCATAAGATGTGTAACTCCTCTATCAAAGGTGCCATGTACACGTCCATATTTTTGGCCTTGTGCTTCCCTAGCACAAGCAGTGCAAGCATGAGGTGTCCTTTATTGTTAGCCATCGTGGGATATTGTAATTCACCAAGCCTCCTATAGGCCATGTCGACCAAGATGTCGAGTGTAATTCGAAAGGGTTCATACTGTCCATGGCAATCCCAAGATGTAAGTTGTGTGGCTCCCTCGCAAAGTCCAACCATTGATTGTCTATGTTCTTCCAGGCTGCACAATCTATAGGAATCCTCAATGTGTCATCAGTGTGTAGCATGCCAAGTCATGAACTCCGCTATGGATTTGCATCGGAACATGTGATGTATTCTAGTAATGATGGGAAAGTGTCTCAAGACGTTTATTGGGATCTACTCACCCTGCAAGTCATCTCTATATCGTTGCTCCGCACACTCCAAACAACTAGCCAAATCTCCATGCTCATGAGACGAAAGACGACACAATCATTACGACAAGCATGGATGGTATCATAATCCATACCCACTGTTGTCAGCATCTTCTTCGCTTCATCTCTTGATGCGGGCATGGTATTTGGTGTAGGCAATGTCTTCTAGAGAACCTATCACAATTCAAATCTACGTAGGCTTTGAATAATGAGAAACTATGATGATTCTCAAAACAAACCATATCGAAATTATGAGATAAATTAATGTAGGAGCTAACCTCATTAAGGCCGAGACACTTGCATCGGACCACCCATACTTTGCTTGCAGATTCAAGATTGAGAGACAAGCCCATAGTGTGTAAATATAAGATCTGGTCTCAAGGTTTTGTGTCGTGTATGCATGCAATATTAATCATGAGCTCAAATAGTGTTGACTTACCAATGATCCATCACCACGTGCACCACCAACGATGGGTACTAGTGTGGAATCCTCCCCATACATCCGCAAGTGGCACATAACAATACACCATTGATGTTGTAGCATCATCTGACAAGATTCCTTTCATCCCTTCCATCTGCACAACTGCAAAATTACAACACAAAATGCAAGGAAATCCATTAAAATCCAAAAAATAGCCACCCATGAGCTCCTTCCTTCTCTTGCTATATTTAGTGCCCTGAACCGTTGCTATATAGTGACATTATATCCTATTCTGTTGCTATATAGTGATGAAAATAGGATATATAGAGTCACTATATAGCAATGAAGTAGCATCGCTATATAGCAATGCTGGGGGCAAAAACTCAAAACCCCGCGCGTCACCGCCCCTCACAACTCTATTGCGGGAAAAGCAAAAAACTCTCCTCCTTCTTTATATTCGGTGACCTCACTTTCCTCCAACCTCTTCCCCACACTCCTGACCCCTACCCAACCCCAACTTGTGCTCCCTCCACCCTTCTCCCTCTCTGCTCGTGTGAAAGGACGTTTTTCAAAAAAGTGTCTCTTTAAGCAATGTAGGTTCATTTTTCGTGAGATTTTGTTTTGTGAGTGTTGAAGCAGGTTTTTCCTTGCATTGCTAAGCCCATATGCTAATTTTCATGCTTGATTTTCAGAGTTGGACAAAAAACGAGATTTGGTGAAAGAATGAAGACTCACCTCTTCTTTTTTTGGTATTTCTCTACTTCCTCTTTCCCTTCCTTTCATGCTTTCTCCTTGTTTGTAGGCTTCTCTTTGTCCCCTCAATCCAATCCCTTTGGAAAGTTGCTTTTCCAAACTCCTCCTTTCACAAATTGTTATTTGAAAAATGGTATGCTTCATCTCTTCATCTCTTTCATCTCTTCCGAGCGGGATTTTTCTAGGTAAGAAAGTGCTTTCTCTCTTTTCCTATTTTTATTTTTGTGATTGCATTGGCTTGCAGCTAGCGCTTAAGGTGCTAGCTGCAGTGATGGATGTAGGAACCCTCTCTTCCCCTCTCTTATCTTATTTCCTCTTCTTCCTCCTTTCTTCCCCTCTTTTCCTTCCCTCTTTCCCCCCTCTTTCCCTCCCTCTCTTATTTCCTCTTCTTCCTCCGCTCTCTTTTCCTCTCTTTTGCATATGCTTATGCTTTCCTCCCCTCTCTTTTCCCTCTCTTTTCCCTCTCTTTTTTCCTTCTCTTTTCTCCTCTCTTTTCCTTCGACTCTTTCATTCTCTCTTCTCTCTTTTCATAAGCATATGCATTTGTGTATCCTTATGCTTATATGCTTATGCATGAGCATATGCTCATATGCTCATGCATAAGCATAATCCTATGCTTTCTCTCTTTTCCTCTTCTTCCCCTCTCTTTTTTCCTCTCTTTTCTTCTTTTTGCCTCTCTTTTTTCTTCTCTCTTCCTCTCTTTCATCATCCTCCTTCTCTTCTTTTCCCCTCTCTTATTTCCTCTCTTTCATCCTCTTTTCTCTCTTTTCATAAGCATATGAATTTGCGTATGCTTATGCTTATATGCTTATGCATGAGCATATGCTCATATGCTCAATCATAAGCATAATCATATGCTTTCTCTCTTTTCCTCTCTTTCCTCCTGTCTTCCCTCTCTTTTTTATTCTCTCTTCTCTCTTTTCATAAGGATATGCATTTGTGTATGCTTATGCTTATATGCTTATGCATGAGCATATGCTCATATGCTCATGCATAAGCATAATCATATGCTTTCTCTCTTTTCCTCTTTTTCCCCTCTCTTTTTCCCTCTCTTTTGTTCTTTTCCCCTCTCTTTTTTCTTCTCTCTGGGCCTCTTTCATCCTCTTCCTTCTCCTCTTTTTCCCTCTCTTTTCATCCTCTCTCTCAACCCTCTTTTTTCTCTCTTTTCATAACCATATGCATTTGTGTATGCTTATACATGAGCATATGCTCATATGCTCATGCATAAGCATAATCATATACTTTCTCTCTTTTCCTCTTTTTCCCTTGTCTTTTTTCCTCTCTTTTGTTCTCTTTCCCTCTCTTTCATTCTCTCTTTTCCTCTTTTTCCCCTCTCTTTTTTATTCTCTTCCCCTCTCTTTTCATAAGCATATATGCATATGCTTTTGCTTATATGCTTATGCATGAGCATATGCTCATACATAAGCATACTCATATGCTTTTTCTCTTTTCCTCTCTTTTCTTCTTTTCCCCTCTTTTCTTCTTTCCCCTCTCTTTTTTCTTCTCTACGAGTCTCTTTCATCCTCTTCCTTCTCCTCTTTTTCCGTCTCTTTCCATCATCTCTCTCCCCTCTCTTTTTTCTCTCTTTTCATAAGCATATGCATTTGCGTATGCTTATGCATGAGCTTATGTCATATGCTCATGCATAAGCATAATCATATGCTTTCTCTCATTTCTTCTTTTTCCCCTCTCTTTTCTTCTCTTCCCCTCTCTTTCATTCTCTCTTTTCCTCTTTTTACCCTCTCTTTTTTCCTCTCTTTTCTTCTCTTCCCCTCTCTTTTTTCTTCTCTTCCCCTCTCTTTTCATAAGCATATGCATTTGCATATGCTTTCTGTCTTTTCCTCTCTTTTGTTCTTTTCCTCTTTTCCCCTCTTTTTTCTCCTCTTTTTTCCTCTTTTCCTCTCTTTTCTCCTCTCTTTTTGTCTCTTTTCTCCTCTCTTTTCCTCTCTTTCCTTCTCTGTTTTCAATTCATGTGAAGCTTCACCAACTTGACATTGAGCAAACATATATAGACTTCTGTCACTTTAACTCAAATAATGCAGGAGTCTATAAATTCTTGCTCAATGTCAGGCTATCTTTTTCTCTCTTACCCTTTCCTTAGTCGTATTTGGTTCTTTTTTTTTTCAAACAGATTGTAAATGGAACAACCACGCCATCACCCATGGCTATCCTCCCAAAACCCCAACCCAGTTCCCCATGTTGGAGTGATTAAAGACATCCAAACTCTATTATTACATGTAGCAGAGAAGATTGCACACGATACAAACTGGATGAAGTATAACGTCAAAGTGCATGGAGCAACAGCGATTGAGGCAAGCATGAAACAACCTACCGGATCTCCATAGGTTTTGGAGAGACCACCACGACCGTCACTGGACCTACAAAGATGATTGTATAAATGACATAATGGCTTCATGGACTGTAACGACGTAATCTATGAATAGTATGACCTCATATTAGAAGAAGTGGAAGATGAGGTCCCGAGTGACTCGCCTAGCGGTGAGGAGGAGGAAAGTACATCGGACTGTAATGCAGAGTAGTAGACCTCTTCCACTATTTTGGCATTTCTAGAGAATCTCTCTTTTGGAGACAGATTTTGCTTAAGCATACTATTTTTTGCACTTTCTTTTTGTGTATGAGAACTCTTGTTTAACAATAGTATTTATTGTGATATTTTTTATATATGAAAACCTTCTTGGATTCCACTTGTCTTTCATAAATATTTGCCTTTTAGAATTGGCTTTTCTTAATCGTCCTTTCATAATTTTCCTTTCTGCGTTGATGTCCTTTCATAATTGTCTTAAGTAATTAATCATCTTTTCATAGTTTTATTAAATTGAATTTGAGTTTGAATTTCATAACTGTCTTAAGTAATTAATTGTCTTTTCATAGGCTTATTAAATTGAATTTGAGTTTGAATTTCATAATTGTCTTAAGTAATTTATTGTCTTTTCGCTTCTTACCCGCTCTTGTGTTTGTTTTGGTTTTTGTTTTCATGTTTGTGTCTACGTTTGTCCAATCCCCCCAAATTAGACATGGCATCATGTCACACATCCTCTGAGTACGAGACCCCTCATAGGAGGAGACATCATGATTTGTACTCTCCATAGGACTTTGACTCCACTCAATCGAGTCCTCAGGGGCTTGTCCCCGACTACCCCTAAGCCGGTTCCTCTCATTGGTAAAGGTCACTATGTAGCGACTCTGGTAAAGCATCACTATATAGCGACCCTTAACAGAACTAAAAAAAACATTAGTGGGGCAAAACAGGGCTGCAACAAGCCCTATTTTGCCCCACTAATGTTTTTTTTTTTGCATTACAAAAGAATGTTTACAAGCACATAGGTGAGATAAAACTCTCAAACTTTGGTTGTTACAAAAAGGGATGACACAAAATCGCTCAAATGAGCTGAGAGGAGGCTGAGAGACAAAAGCATATACATGCCGAAGTATATACAACCTTGTTTGTTACAAAATTTTCCTTTTGAAAAGGGTGATACAAATTTGCTCAGACGAGCTGACATACAAAAGCATATATGTGTCAAAGTATATACAAACTAATACTAATACTACTACTATGACTGCTCATTCAAATCGTCAGAGTCATCATTGTGGTCATGTTGGCCTGGATCCCTAGCCTTTCTAAGCTATGCTTGATCCTTGTCCCTCGTCAAAGCTGTCTAAGCCAAATCCCTTGAGACTTGCCTCCTCATCATCATCACCGCTCGCCTCCACTGATGGACATTCGAGCTTGCACCCTAAGAGTGAAGCCATATTAATTAGAAATTAGATTGGAACTTAAAGAATTGAACAATTTAAAAATTGAGATTACAAGTAGGAGTAGACTTATACCAAGCGAGCAGCCACCTCAGCCCAATTGATTGTCGCTCCCTGTGCCTCCATCTCAATAAATCACTGCTTTGCTCCTATGCGGAATGCGCATCTCGTCTCTTTGTTTGTGAGAAGGCGACCCATCATAGCTTGCTCTGGACCCAAATTATGAGAGTTAGATAAAGTGCATGCAATTTGTAATAAAAAAAATAGAACAATAAATTAAATGAGAAGAAGTAGACTTACAACCCATGCCTCGAACGTAGCTGTCCCACAACTGTTGAGGTACGAAGTACCTACGGTGTCAACCATCTCCTCGTAGCCCTCCTTTGACTATCAAACTTTCGGGGTTGGTCCCTATACTCCTTCAAAAACTTCCAGTCAACTTTATCCTTCCCCTTTGTGATGGAAGTTCACAAGGTTGACCTACGATGCTTCAAGACAACACACATGCACTCTCGCATGTAATTGTCATTGAAATCGCAATTTGGGAGGTTAGGGTATTGTCTTTTCAATTCCTCGATGACTGCCTGGCAGGATTTTGATTTTACTTCTACTCATTGTGCGGTGATCGAACTACTTGCTGCTTTAGAGGTAATTAAAACGGTGTCCTTCATCGAAGGGTGTGATGCTCCCCAAGCTTGGGGGGAGATTTGGTGCATCTGCTTGTTGATTCCTGTGGAAAAGCTCGTCCTGAATGGTTTATTCACAATCTCATTACAAAGGTTTCTAGGCCTCGGCTATGGTTGGTAATGTTTCGACCAAGGAATCCATTTGTACCTAATCAGCCTTTTGTGCCTCATTTCGAGCTTCAAATTGTAATTCTTTTTGGGCTTAAGATAAACTATCAACAAAGGATTGCAAGTTTATTTAGTGCTGAACGTTTGGCTCAAGTGTTGAATTCTCCCCACCCTCTCCTCCTACCTATCTTGGACTACCGAGAAACTTGGGATGTCCGAATTTTAGTCTTGGTGTGATGACATCTTGGATTCTTCAATTTGATGGAGCTTACAAACCTTCGACCAAGGCGGCTGGCGTGGGTGTGAAGCTCACTTCACCGGGTGGTGAGGAGTATTGTTATAGCAAGTCTTCACCCGCAAGTACTTGCAATCAAGCTGAGTACTCGGTGCTCATTTTTGGGCTACAAAAGGCACAAGAACATCATGCCAAGCAATTGGAGGTGCAAGGAGATTCTCAACGTGTGTGTGAACAAGTTAGTGGAAGGTGGAAGGTGCGGAGCAAAGGCTTGGTTTCACGACATCAACAAGCATTGGAACTTTGCAACCAATTTGAAGAGGTAAAAATTTAGCATATCCCTCGAGCTCGAAATCTTGTTGCTGATTTCTTGGCACGTGAAGCTTGTACTTCAATCACGCATGACGCGAG
Organism: Dipteris shenzhenensis; assembly: GCF_047967505.1. Classification (NCBI taxonomy): domain Eukaryota; kingdom Viridiplantae; phylum Streptophyta; class Polypodiopsida; order Gleicheniales; family Dipteridaceae; genus Dipteris; species Dipteris shenzhenensis. The sequence goes on from NC_141622.1 coordinate 34,053,513, forward strand.
TGGAAGCGCCATCCCAACAAAGCCGCAAGCCACGAAGGAGGGTGATCATTTGTAAGGAATGCAAAGGTTGTGGTCATCATGAAACTAAGTGTTGGGCATACTTGATACGAGTTCACCGACTTCGGAAGATCATCAGGAGGGTTCTCAAGGACATTGTTCAAAAGAAGGATGCCAGAACGCACACCCCTTGAAGAAATAGCATGGCGACTACAAGAACTGGAAGAAGCTGAAGGTGATTTGCGAGCTCTCCAACTGTTGACATTTGTCATGGCATTCTTGTTTGCCTTGATGAACAACCTCATGCAACGTCGTGCCTCTAACCCTCGCTTGTAAATATCGATGTGATATCATGAGGGTTGGTCCTTTTAAGATTTTCTATGTGCTATTCTATGCTGAAGATTCTTCTCGCGTAATATTCCACACTACACCAGTCACACCCTACCCTGCCTATGTGTGCTTTCTGGATGTATCTTCACCCGATTTTTAGTTCAAGCTTCCTCTTACTATTGTTCATCCCTAGATAAGCCCCTCTTTTCCATTTTCCAAGCATGGCTGACATTCTCGTGTTTTGTGGATGGGTAGAAGAAAATCCAAATGAGTATCTTGTGGCCTTCAAGCGCCGTTGTGTTTCTCTCAACTTTCTTACTGAAGACAGATGGCTATTGGTTCTTCCCACATTTCTAGAGGGTTTGGCTCAAGTGTGGTATGAGAAGCAAGCTGAAGACGTTCGCCAAAGCTGGCCAAGGTTGACAGCAGCGATGATTGAGTATTTTGGCAAAGAAGAGGAGCCAGAGAATGTGTACCTACAGGTGGCAAACTTGAAGCAGTCAGAAGGTGAGACGGCACATCGATATGTGGATCGAGCGGCCGTGCTCCTGGACCGTTTGATTACCACACAGGAGGACAATGCCGGATTTTGTGCCGGAATGACTCAGCATGTGCTGGGCTACCTTGTAGCAGGAGCGAGTGATGAATTCCGCCTCAAGCTTAAATGGGAGAATCCAAAAACTATGGTGCTAGCGCATGAGATTGCTCAAAAGTTTGATAAAGTTCAGTCTGACCCCGCTTCAAAGAAGACGATTGTCCCTCCGCATCCCCCTCAATTCCTGCAACAACAACCTGGGGGGTCTAACTCAGGGGCATACCCCCACCCCTCATCAGGGATGTATCCACTGCCTCCACCTCAAATGTATGGTCCTCCCTTAGATGCTTACCCTCAACAAGGTGGATATCCTCATCCTCCGCCTCAAAGATTTCCCCAGCCTCGCCCACGAACCCCCCGCCTCTCTACTCCCGTGGCCCCTCCAACTAAAGAGGCCCCCCCTGCAATAGAACCTGGAGTCAATGACCTAGCCAAGGCCCTAAATGTTGAGATGAGAAATCAAGCCAACCGCCCTCCAAGAGACCGTGCTAATGTTGTATGCTACGCGTGCCACCAGAAGGGTCATTATCGCACAGAATGTCCCAATATTCCAAGGGTGAATCTTCTAAGTGAGTTGGGCACTGAGGATTCTGATGTAGAGATCCTCAACCTCTGGAAAAGAAGTCGTGCCACCTCGGACCCCTCTCCAAACCGTGCCGGGCCGCCCCAGGAAGAAGGTGTCCTTCTCAGAGCCCTTAGATGCTGAGATGGCAGACCCACCAATAGAGAAGACTAAAAGATCTCGTAGGAGTAAGTGGTCACCCTCGGATTTTCCCATCGGCTCAGGGCAAGAGGACTATTCGGTCGTTCAGGACCTTGCTCATCGGTCTTTGAGCATCACACTCCCTCAACTAATAGCATTAAGCCCTAAGGTGAGACGTGAGCTGCAGCAAGGTCTCTCAACAAGGAAGAGCAAGAAAAAGGGAAAGGTACGAGAGGTATCTTCTATCTCTGAAGAAATTGATCGGCACCCACATACAGTAGATGTCATCATAGATAATTGCCGTGTCAAAAATGTGTGTGTTGATGGGGGAGCTGCATGTAATATCATGGTGCCCTGAATCATGAAGAAATTGAATTTGAAATGTACAAGGCGTTCCTCCACTCGAATCAAGGTAGTAGATGGTCGACGACTCTCCACCATGGGAGTCATTGAGGATTTGCCCATCACTGTCAATGGATTGACCACCACTATCAATTTCTATGTAGTGGACATTGAAGATACAGGCCAAAGTTACCCAGCCATACTCGGGAGACGATGGTTGAGCACACTCTAGCAGGTATTCTTCTCCAGCAAGGGGAGGATCGGCGGTTCATGTATCCCGTTCGATTTGCTTCTCGACAATTGCTTGACACTGAGCGACATTATTCAGAGGCTGACGAGCATGCCTTGTCTTTGGTGTTTTGCATTGAGAAATTTAAGCATTATGTGGCTGGAAAGTCCTTCTTTATACTCACTGACACTGGTCTTGCAAAGCAGGTTCTTCAATCACCAAATCCCATGGGCCAGTTGGCCAAATGGTTGGCAGTTCTACAAGAATATGATTTCTCTTTCAAAATTGTAAAAGGGGGTTGTTCCAACTTGAAGAATTCTTTGATTGATTTAGAGGAGTGCCTTGATGTAACCCTTGTAGCAGCCATAGAAGTTGGGGATTTTTGGTATGGTAGTATCTACAAGTTTTTGACTGCTTTCTCCTTTCCTTCAGAAAGTACAAGCTATGAGAGAAAGAAGATCCGCAAAGATAGTAGGCGCTACACCCTCCTTGATGGGGTGTTGTACCGTCAAGGCATGGATGGGGTACTAAGACAGGCCATTGATGCAGATGAAGTGCCTAACGTATTGAAGCATTATCATGATGGATTTTGTGGAGGCCACTATGCCAGTGACTATAAAGCTAAGAAGATTTTACATGCTGGATACTTTTGGCCGTTCAAGGATGTCACTTTGTATTGCAAAACCTCTGAACCATGTCAATTCTTTGGTAGGAAGGATTTGTGTCCCGGGCAACATCACCCAGTGATGTCCATCCATCCGTTTCAGAAGTGGGAAATAGATTTTGTCGAGCCCTTGCCCATGACTGCCCGCAAAAAGAAGTATCTTTTGGTAGCCACTCAGTATGTCACTAAGTGGGCTGAAGCTATCGCCCTCTCTGCTGCAAATGGCAAGGCAGTTTCAAATTTCATATTTGAACGTATCTGCACAAGGTTTGGGACACCCATGGAGATAGTCTCTGACCATGGGAGTCCATTCTTAAATGAAGCAGTGGAGTTACTCATGGATCGCATGGGCATTGATCATCACAATTCTAGCATCTATTATCCAGCATCCATGGGTCAAACAGAGCAGACCAATGGCCTCCGTTGTAAAACCATGGGAAAAATGGCCGCAGGGAACAGGAGCCAATGGGATCAGAAGGTCACTGAAGCAGTGTGGGCTTACAACATCACTCATAAAACATCTATAGGTCACACTCCTTTTGAGTTGGTGTATGGTACTGAGGCAGTTTTACCACTAGAGATAGAGATTCCGGCCTTGAGATTGGCACAGGAACAGAGGATGACAGAAGATGAACATGTAGAGGCCAGATTGGTACAACTTGAGAAGTTAGATGAGACCCGATGCCTTGCACTACACCAAACAGAGATCCAAAAGAATCGACAAAAGGCCCGATTGGATGCTAAGATTCGCAAGGGATGGGAAAGACACTTTGCTGAGGGGGATGTTGTGCTAGGCTTTGATAACAGATTGGACCACCAAATGGATAAGAAGTTTCTACCACTATGGGCTGGTCCATACAAAGTCATCAAAGAACGTAGCAATGGGTCTGTACAAGTTCAGGAGCTGCATGAACCATATGGCAAGAAGGTGATCAACAAGCGTTACCTCAAGCCTTTCTTTGTGCGTGATGGGCCAGGCATGGAAATGCTATGCATTCCCTGCCTGGGGGGGGGGGACTGTTATGGATAAAATTGTCTAAGGAAAAAGGCATTAATATGTATGTGTGTTTGTATATGTGGCAATAGTATAATAAAATATGGTGTGCATAGGGCCCAAGGTTGAGGTGGCAAGGCATGACCATGTGCCACCCTTCCATGTAAGAGGACCCATAAGGTGTGTTGTACATAATCCATGATAGTAATATTATAAAATGCAAGGTGGCATGGCTCCTCCATGTACCACCCCTCCACCTAGGCTGCATTTAGTGAGATATGGCTCAAAGTCCATGGGAGAAGCAATATAAAATAGGTGGAGATAGATATTATATTGAGTTATTCCCTCCATATGGGATAGGCCCATGTGGGGGAGGTATAGAAGGACCAAGAGAGCTAGTTAAATAATGGGGAAAGTAGGATGAGGTGGCAAGATTCTTTGTGCCAACCCTCCACTTGTCCTCCTAGAGGTTTGAACATATTATAAAATTGGAAAGAGACCAAGGGACTATCATAGACTTGAGATATGGGGCTTGATTTATGTGGAAAAGTGAGGCAAAGGGTTGTCGCACACAATTGAGAGTGTGTAACCACCTAGCCCACATGGGAGACTTTTCCACACACACCATGCATGTGGGAGGATACATTAATGTGGAGAGACCCCCTCTTTTGGCTATAAAAGGAAGGGACTATTCCTTGATGAGACACGCTGATTCTCGTAAAGCCACCTAGCTAGTATTTTGATATTTCCCTCTCATCCCTTCTTTCAAATAAAGTATGGTTCTCTTCCCTTGATGTCTACATCTCAACATTCCTCCTCCTATCATGTACATGCTTCTCTTCCCCCTCTCCTTTTCTCCTTGTGTCATAGTCTCCCTTTTCCTTCCCTCCACTTCTAATTCCTTTTTCACCCCTATGACATCCCTTCGCCCTCATGATCTCCTTTTCTCTATGGCCTTTGAGCGTCGCCATACTTAGCCTCTAGCCTCTGGTCTCGATTACTTTTCCAGCTAAAACCACCTGTTATCATGTAGCCTTTTGTCGCTTCTTTGCCTGTAGCTCATGCAAATCATAGGCTGGCTTAGAGAGACCATTGCGGTAGTTTTTGGCATAATAATGAGATGCAATGTATCATTCTGAGCATTGCCTCAGTACAGTCTCTAGCCTGACCACCTATCATTGCCCAGAATTCAAGGTTGTCTTAGAGAGACCACTGCACTGGTTTTTGGAGTTATAGCTCTGTTACCTGTTTTTACACATGTTACAGAGGAATTCTATGAAATCCACCACACTGGTTCTTGGAGTTATATATTTTTGTACCAAGGAAAATGTATTCCGTTGTGCAACCCTTAAGGAGGTAAGATTCTTGACTATAGACCATAAATTGTATGGTGCAAAAGGATTACAGTAGGAATGACTCCCATGCCACAAGCTCAACAACCACTGGGTTACGCACATGGCATCCCAACTCCGAAATCAAAATAAGCCATAACCCGAGGATGGGTAATAAAATGGATCCAGGAGTATGTTGACTCTATGCCAACATGGACTTAGGTAGAACAGAATGTGTGTGTAGAGTAGCGACAAAGCTCCACTTGTACTTGCATAAGGCTAGAAATAATCCCTCTTAGAAATCCAACTTGCATGTTCTACATGCAAGTTCTACATGCAACTCCTACATGCAAGTCGTACATGCGAGTTCTACATGCAAGTTCTACATACAACTTCTACATACAACTCCTACATGCAACTCCTACATGCGAGTTGTACATGCAAGTTCTACATGCAAGTTGTACATGCGAGTTGTACATGCGAGTTCTACATGCAAGTTCTACATATGACTTCTACATACAACTCCTACATGCAACTCCTACATGCGAGTTGTACATGCGAGTTCTACATGCAAGTTCTACATACGACTTCTACATGCAACTTCAATGAAGCCCACACTCTTTGGGGCATTGTGTTGAGTTCTACTTTGGTATTCCAAGCAATTGTCTCAAGTGTCCATGCTTCCTTGCACTCCACGTCCAAAAGCATGTCCTAACCTTACAGCTCCTCCTCCCCTCTCCTCCAACCTTGCAACCCAACCTCTCCCTCTCCTCCTCCCTCCTCGTCCTCCTTTCTCCTCCTCCCTCTTCCTCCTCCTCCTCCCTCCTCCTCCTCCTCTCTCCTCCTCCTCTCTCCTCCTCCCTCCTCCTCCTCCTCCTCCTCCTCCTCCTCCCTCCTCTCTCTTCTTTCCCCCATGCTCTTACACCTTCTTCCTCTCCCACTCCTATGCTCCCCCTAAACCCTTTGTTCCTCAACCCTTAAACTCCATGATCTACGAGGGAGACGAGTTCTCCACCATGTACTCTACCCTAAACCTTGGAACCTCCTTCTAAACTTTGGAACTCCTTCTAACCCTCTTCTAACCTTGGAACCTCCTTCGAAACCTTGGAACCTCCTTCTAAACCTTGGATCTCCTTCTAACCTTGGAAGCTCCTTCTAAATCTTGGAACCTCCTTCCAAACCCTGGAACCTTCTTCTAACCCTCGAACCTCCTTCTAACCCTTAAACTCCTCCTAAACCTTGCAACCCCCAATGAAGGCGAAAGCCTTCATTACCCCAATCATGATGATACATGTTCCTTTTACACATGCATGCACTTTGTTTGCTTACCACACTTAAGCCTACATCTCTCACCGAAACATGACTCGAGGTCCTAAGCTACACATATACTACAACCAACAACCTTGATATATCTGTAGGTGACAAAAAGCCTCAGAACCCTACATACTGAGAAAACCCTGCTCTTCCTACGAAACCCATAGGAAAGAGCCAATGCATACTGAGAAAACTCTGATCTTCCTACGAAAGCCATAGGAAAGAGCCAACACTCCCTCCATCAACTGCTATTTGCCATGGATTCAACTAGAACTGCATTCCATGACTTCATCTCACAAACTGCATTTGCAGATCATGAGGAAGAGCTATTTTTAGTGTTTGATAGGACTTTAGATGTCCTAGGCACATATATGCGAGCCAAGTATGACTTCTTAGATCTCATCCTTTACATGCAAGATAATTTCTCAAATTTTGCCTATACACTTGACCACACTTCAAACAGATGGGTTCCCATAGATTACATAAAGTATCTGTTCATAGAGGAACCCAAGTTTGTAAAGCACTTGGCCTATTTTTGTGACAACCTTACAGACGAAGGGTTTAGGAAAATCGAAGTTCAAGACATCCTAGATGCAGGGATCATAGGAAATACAGGCACCAAATTCCTTTCATGGGAGATGACATTCATCTTCCTTCTCTAAGAAGGAAATTTAGAGGAAGAAGCCTCATCGTCTAGCACCCCCTCTATTAGAACTGCTGATCTGGTCTTCCCTAGACTAGACTCGGACATCTACATGGAAGAGAGTCTTGATGATCCAATAGAGGAAATGGAAGTAGCTCAAGCATTGAGCCTACTTCAAGAGACCCCAATAGAGCAAGAATTTGCATCGGAGACCATTGACCCAGACTCAGAATTATGGTCCTTGTCCCCCCTCATCATCGATGAAGAAGAGTACGTATTCCTCCATGACATAGAGATTCTTTTTGGACTACGATAGGATGAGGCACTCAGAGTCCTATCGGGGTTCGTCGATGTTGACACAAGTGTAAAAGATCCCAGGGTTTTAGGTACCGAAGACTAGACAATGGAAGACTTTCTCTTGACGATGCTGGTTTCAATGAGGGATGCAGACATGTCTGTATATGATGCACAACCCTCTCATGTAGAAGCTGTCACCTCCAACACAGGTCAGGAGAAAGCGCCACCTCCCAAATAAAACATCACACAGCACCTGGTTCCATCAACATTGCAAATGAGGAAGGGATAGAAGCCGATGACGCTGTAGTGGTAAGTTCAAACAATATTTTTTATTTTGATGTTCCGTTAGTATAATTTGTTTTGTCGGTCTTCTAATGTTTGTTGAATTGTTGCAGGATGCGTTCGAGCTTGATGAATTCTCATCTTGACGAGGTAATGTTCGCAGCACATTTGGGTGAGATCGGGTCACTCCATAGCCGCTTTGCCAGAGCAATGTCCTTGTCCATGACTGTGACACACTTTGCATAGATGGCACATAAGTTGGTGTCCTCGAACAGAGCGGTGGTCACTTGCTCTATAGCCTCCTAGAGCAGCCCCATAGCTCCTATGCTAAAGCGCACGTCGTCCTTGTATCCTTGTGCGATCTGTTGTACCACACGTTGGAAGGGAGCACATAGGATCAAGTTGTCAGTGGTCTTCTGCATTTTCCTGATCTCCCTCAAGGCCCGTGCTCCTAGTTTTTCTCGGTACAGCTTCCTGACTCTTGGTGGGGGCCTTACAGGTACCCGAACACCTTCCCACGACCTCCTGTCTACCTTGAACTTCTTCCGTTGCTCCTATCTATGTTGGTCCTCCTCTGAGTCCTCCTCTTGCTGACGTCTAGAGGTTTGGCCTTCTTTGGGATGGGGCTTCCTCGGAGTCTGCTTTACCCTCCTCATGGGCATAGGGGTCATCTCTACCATGGGTTGTATCTTCAAGAGAGTGAAGGTGGTGCTCTTCCTGGTAGTTTGTTGACCCTCAGGAAGCCTCTCTATATCCAGGAAGTTATCGAACACATTTCGTTCGATCGAGAGAGGGATCGCATAGAGAGGGGAAGGCTGAGGGGAAGGCTGAGGGGAAGGCTGAGGGAAAGGTCGAGGGGAAGGCTCATGCTCTTGGGGCTATGGAGTGGGCTCACGGGACTTGGAAGGAGAAGAAGGCTCAAGAGATTGGGGAGTGGGCTCACGGGACTTGGGGGAGTTGGGGGAGGGCTGACGAGATTCAGGGGAGGCACCACTGGATCCAGATAGGTTCATGTGCACGGATGCCATGGAGGTGGTGGAGCTAGAGGAGGAAGGGTAGAGGCGACATCCAGTGGGTCTAGCAGTATTCTTCACTCTTGCCATTGAATAATGAGATTTAGGGTTTTTTTTTAACTTTTTATAAGGGCCCATCATGTTTTGACATCCCTTTTAATTACATTTAGGGTTTCATTGTGCCTCCGCCCTAACCCCTCCAAAACCCCCCTACCCTACCCTCGTCGCCCTCCCCCCCCTTGTCCTCCCCCTACTTGCCTCGCCCACACCTGTTGCCCTCCCTCACGTCTCCACCCCTCCCCTTGCCCTACCCCATGCCCCTCCCTTCTCTCCCCGCTCCTTCACCATGTCCCCACTTTCCCCAACATCGTGTGAGTACAAAAATTGTGGTCAAAATAAGCAAGATATTAAAGAGTGAGTACACAAATTGTGGTCAAAATAAGCAATATATTTATTTCATATTTGTATACAATTACACCATAGCTTCTGTTGGTGGTTGGACCCATCTGCTCCCTTCTCTCACTCTAGCTTGCAACCAACGTGTGACTCCTTGACTCCCTATGTATGCTTTCCAAGCACTATGCGTTCTATTCTTTGATACAATTTGAACTGCTTTTGCAAGTTTTGATGCCTTTTCCTTTTCAGACTTCAAAGTCCTTCCTAGTAAACATCTAAAAAACCAGTCGAACATCTCATGCAATGCATTGCTGTGAATGACACCACCACCATGCCTTGAGTTCTTGAAGTAGGCTGCCTTGGCTCTATAGTGCGACTTCTCCATGCCTTGTGTATTCCAAATTGATAAAGGACCCCAATTTTGTACAAACCATGATTCGTGTGCATAGAGAATATGCTGCAAACATGATGAGAATCAAATTAGCAACAAAAAATGTTTATAAAGCAAGTGCTAAATATTACAATGGTGCCAAGATTACCATGTAATGCGTAATGAAAAAATGCAATTGACGATATGGCCCTTGGGGGGTCCCCTTTAGGGGCAAGGGCCATATCTATGTACATTACACAATATCTAGGACGCCACTCGACAGAAATGGCATGTCGATATGGCCCTTGCCCCTAAAGGGAACCCCTCAAGGGCCATATCATAAATTGCATTAACTGAAAGTTTAATTGTATTTTTCTAGATGTATCTCCATGCAATCACAATGGTGGGGTCATTGGAGTTATTTTAGCGCTATTTTGGTCATAAACCAAGGAAATTATATTCCTTGTTTCCTAGTATTTTAGTCCTTGTTGCAGTAAATATAAAGGATGGCAAAAGTACAATTCATTGAGTGAAAATTGAGCAAAAGATATTACAATGTACATTTACGTCCAATAATAGGTTATATAAAAGTTATCAACTTCTACCAAGCAAAAATTGAACAGAGGATCTTACATTTATAAAAACTCGACAATTGCCGAGAGCCTTAAACAAAAGATTATAGGTAACAACCATAAGGTAGGACCATTCAAATACAAATATAAAAGTTAACAACACTGCATATTGAGAGCCTCAAATTGAACAAAAAGAGATTACATAAATGCCTTAGAGACCTAAACATTACATCCAATGAGCCAAAAGATTGTTGAGAGCCCAAAAGATTACATCTAGCCATTGCTGAGAGCCTCGTCTGAGTAAGAGGGAATTTGTACAACTTAGTTTTTTGCCACTCTAGCTTATTGCATTAAAAAATTTAGGGAGCCAAAGGAGGATACGATGGAGAGGCCGAAGACCATGCACATTTCCAGGACTCAGATTATGGCCCCCCTAGCAAATCGAGAGTAGTATGCTCTGAAAATATTGAGGCCTTGGTCGACATCTAGGCAGAACCCATACAACACACATCCCCATAAAGAGGCCCTATGTGAGCATGCTATCTAAGGTGATGACATTCAGATGTGTGGGGAGTTCGCCTATCGGAACGAAGGGTCTCCAGTAGTGCTAGCATTTCTACTCTAGGTGAGTGCAACGCAATCACCTTATATGAGAAGGCTGATATTATTGGGATCACAGAGCATCGAGGGGGGGTGGTGCTAGGCATGCTGAAGATGACCAGGTGAGCAAAAGATGAGCAGGGGAGCAGATGCAATGAGTAGAGTTGGAGGAAGGAGTGTGGAGCAAAGTAGAGCAGGGGCAAAAAAGAGCTATAGGAGGGTTGTGGAGCAAAGTAGCAGTGGTGGCTAGAGCCCGAGGTTTGATCCATATAAATTGTAGGCCACCGTGGTGGAATCCCGCAGATGGGGGCTAGTAATCATGAAGAAGATTCCATGTGTGTCACTCTAGTGGTTGGTAATTAACTGCCAGCCCTTAGCCACGATAGATGTGGCTGATGAGAGACACCACCACCAGGCAATAATTCTCATTACCATGTCTAATCACTCATTATGATGCACTCTAGTTCTCTATTGAGCATGCGAGCCTGGTGACTGGTAATTTTTACTGCACTCATAGTGATCATGCATGCTAAAGCATGGTGGTGGGTGAGCGGTGGCATGGTGGAATCATAGCCACAACAGACGTGGCTGATGATAGCTACCACCACAGGGCTTTAATTCCCACAAAAGTAAATCATGAAGCCTAATCACCTCTAATCCCTCATTACCATAATTTACTGCACTCGTAGTAATCATGCATGCAAGCCTCGTGGTGATAACTGGAACCTGAGTAATTGCGAGCCAATGTGGTGGCTGGGTAATTAATTGACAGCCTAGTGGATCTAAGCTGCCACCATAGACGCGGCTGGGAATCTTAGATGCCACCACCTCTAATCATTCATTACCATGCAAGTCAATACTGTTGCCTTGAATTATTCAAAATTTGGGCCAACCACTATGGTGGCTCTCACCTTGCTCGGGGGGGTTACTCATCATATGTAACCCTATCACGTGAGTTCAACATAAGGATATTTTCTATTTCTAAAATTTACAAAAATAAATATACATAAGGGACTATTTAAAATAGTTTTGGAAAAATTTTACAGATTTGTATAGAAAAGGGCTACATTTTATTAATGAAAAAATTTATAGATAAGGGATTTTAAATATAGGCCTTGAACGCACATGATATAGAGGGTTTATATATAGTGACCCCCCTGAGTCACCTTGACAGTAGTCAGGCTACAACCACCATGGTGGCTTTCACCTTCCTTGATAGTAGTCGGGGCTACAACCATTGCCACAGTGGCTCTCACCGTATGTGGTTAAAATTCATACTTTATATTACTAAAACTCTACATTAAACTAGTATTTAAGAGTGATGAGGAAATATTTGACATTGAGCCGGTTGCGGGCTTGCTTATGCCGGCTGTTTGCATCTCGCTAGCTAGTTGTGGAGCTTGCAATTTCGAGCTCATAGCAACTCGCAAAATTATGTTGCATGTGTGTGGAAAGATAGTGGTATAAATAGGTTCACTATCCTTATGTTTTATAGATTATTAGGTGAAACAAATTAGATATGAATATATTACATGCATTTTAATTTGTAGCTTTTATTAGAACTCAAACACCATAGTACGTATATACATAGAAAAAAACAATATTGAGGATTGAGGATATTAGGTTAACAATTTCTCCTAGCTCAGAAAGTAGTAGTAAATTTATTTATAAGTACTTGTGTAAGTGATGCTAGCTACTACACTAGTGTGTGTAAAATACCGACATGCATCAATAGAGCATGATGTTGCGGATGATCATGGTGCAGATAGATGCTTACTTGAGAGAGAGTGGAATGTGGTAAAAGGCAATTTGCCATCCCATGCCTATTTCAAGAGGTAGATTACCGCGTTCACAATCATCCAATTACATCGAGAGCGGACAAGACAGTTGGATGATTTCTCTCTCTCGAGTCTAGCAAGCTTGCATGGAGTATTGTAAGTCAGTGTTCCAAATAGCCACATTGATTTTGGATGTAGAACTCCAAATGATTCAAGATAATGTGATGTGTCATAGATCCTAAATGATATGGTAGTATCCAAAACATGATTACTAATGTGAATATACATAGGACTTATATAATTTTTTGTATGTTTCTCTTACAGCCTTTAATGGAAGCATGGCTCCAAAAAAAACAGGAAGAAATCCAACAAAGGCTCATGATGATTACGTTGTGATGTTGCTTAACGAGAAGTAGAAATGCAACTTTTATCATGAACCTAATCAATTTCATATTAGGGATGATTGAGCCTTAGTTTCCATATTAAATCCCACAAATAAGCATATAGTTAGACACATCACATGCACTCACACGATTTTGCATAGGCACATAATATATTGCATCAATAATAGTATCACACACTTTCATTCCATACTCTCAAAGCATGCAATGAATTCAAAGCAGGACAAGAAGCTATGCCGAAACTCAAGATGAATTGGAAAAAGAGTCTACAACCTCAGCAACGAGACCCCCACCAAACATCATAGCCATCTCCTATACGTAAAAATATCAGAGTTGCATACAAACTTATCTGCAAGCTCAATGATATGGGTGCAATTGCATCCAACATGTATGCAAGATAGCAAGAAATGCCAGCCTCAACAATGAGACCCCCGCCAAACCTCTTCCCAAGAAGATTCGATGGCAGAGTCTACAACCTCAGCAATGAGATCCCCTCTAACATTCACAGCTATGCAAAAACGTGCATATGCCAATGAGTGTGCGTGTAATAATCTAGTGCAAACTATATGTGCAAAAACGTGCATATGCTAGTGAGTGCTCATGATACAATCTAATCCTAACTAAGGAAGAGTTGATTTGCCAATTCTTCATTTTTGTCAAGGATGGCTTCCGTGTTGATGTAGTAGCGCTTCAGTCGGCTCCTGTTTATCGTTGTGTTGAATTCGACTCCATCCAATGTTTCTAGCAACACAACTCCAATGGGATTCATCTTTCATACTCGATAGGGTCCTTCACCTAGATACTTCAATTTCCCCTTGTTTACTTTGGCATTGTATAACAGGACTAAGTCGCCTTCCTTGATGTCTTTAGCTTTCAGATTTCTATCAAACCATGCCTTTCTTTTGCGTTTTTCTATTGTCATGGCATGGTAGGCGAGTAGACTTGTCTCTGTATGCTTCTCCAATTGATAGAGCCTTTCTTTCAAGGATTCATGGTCTCCCATGCGTTCCTATACTGCTATGCATAGACTTGGTATTACAAATTCGAGTGGGACCACAGCTTTAAGACCGTATACCAATTGAAAAGGTGTGTTCCCTGTACTGACCTTGAATGTGGTTCTATATGCCCATAAGGCTGCATTTAGTTTCTCTACCCAATCAGAACGCTGTCGTTCTACTACCTTGGTGAGGATAATGCATATTATTTTGTTGGTGGATTCGGCCTGGCCATTCCCTTGGGGGTAGTAGGGTGCGCTTTTTCTATGGATTACCATGAAGCCAGACAAGAGTTCTTGGATTACCTCATCGACAAAATGTGTGCCTCTATCTGACACAATTTCAATGGGGCATCCGAATCGGGTAATCTGATTTTTGTATAAGAATCTTGCTGTGCTTCTGGCATCTGCCTTTCTGATTGCTTTAGCCTCAGTCCGTTTTGTAAAGTAATCAGTGGCCACAATGATGTAGCATGCATGTGTTCCTTTTGCTGTTGGATGTATGGGACCCACATAGTCAATCCCCCATTTTTCAAATGGTTTTTGTGCAACAACTATTGTTAGGAGATTGAAGTCTTTGTGTTGTGGTTTAGTAGTCCGTTGGCATACATCATAGCCTTTTACGTATTCATAGGCATCTACCCAGAGTGTTGGCCACCAGTAGCCTGCGAGGAGAACTTTTCTTGCTATGGCTTCCCCTTAGAAGTGTCCTCCTGCAATGCCTTCATGGACTTCACTCAGGATTGGCATGATCTCATGAGGCATTACACATCTTCTTAATATTTGGTCCTTGCCCATCTTATATAGTTGTCCTACAATGAGTTGATAGGGTGCAGCCTTTAGAATCAATTTTTTGGCATCTACTACTTTCATTTCAGGGGGTGGTCTTCCTACCATCAAGTATCCAATGATATCTCCACACCACTCTAGAATAGCATCTATTTGAAATAGTGTGGCATCTGATAAGTCATCTCCTACTCCAATGGCTTCTTCTCCTGACTTGACACAAGACATGTGATCGACAATGTAGTGTTGGGCACCTTTGTGGACCACTATTTTGAAGTTGAATTCTTGAAGCAAGAGGAGCCATCTAGTTATTCTTCCTATTGTACACAGACGGTTCACAAGATAAAGCAATCCTTGATGGTTGGTGCAGAAGACAAAATCATTTGCCAATAGATAGTGCCAAAATTTCTTTACACTATACACCATTGCTAAGGCTTCTCTTTCTGTGGTGGTATAGTTGATTTCTGCATCATTGAGTTGTCAACTGGTGAAGTAGAATGGGTAGTCTTCCTTATGTTCACCAGGTTGACAAAGCACACTCCCAATTGCATACTTGGATCCATCAGTATGAACATGAAAATCGATATCCCAATTGGGAGATATAAGGATGGGTGCTATGATTAGGCACCACTTTAAAAGCTCAAAAGCTTGGTTGCACTCTTCAGTCCATAAGAATTCCACTAATAATTTGTAAAGTGGTCTAGCTATCATGGCATACCACAATATAAATCTTCTATAATAGCTGGCATGTCCCATAAAGACCTGTACACGTTTAAAATTTGTAAGCAGAGGCAATTCCATGACGATTTTGATTTTATCCATGTCAGTTGCAATCCCATGTTGAGAGACGATGTGTCCCAAAACAACTTCGTGGGTGACCATGAACTGGCATTTTGTTGGATTTAGGGAGATGCCATACTCCCTGCATTTGATTAGTACTTCTTTAAGACATTTGAAGTGGTCTTGTTTGTTTGAATGGATGCACAAATCATCCAAGAACACCTGTAAAATTTTATTCAAAAATGACTTGAAAGCTGTGAACATGGCTCACTAGAATGTGGCCGGGGCATTACAAAGGCCAAATGGCATGACTCTATATGCAAAAATACCCCATTCTGTAGCAAATTATGTTTTTGATTGGTCTTTAGGAGCAATTTGCACTTGGTTGTAGCCACTGAAGCCATCCAAGAAGCTTCATATTTCTGAACTTGCCACCTTTTCCAACATTGTTTCTGTTAAGGGTAGGGGATAGTGATCCCTAATTGTGGCGGCATTCACATTTTTTAAGTTTACGTATATTCTGAGCTTCTTGTTTATGTTTAGGCACAATGACAATGGGTGGAACCCAATCAATGTGCTCTATCTCATAGATGAATCTGCCATTTAGGAGTTTTTCCAGCTCGTCATAAACCATGGTGCCATATTTAGGATTTGTGCGATAAGGTCCACATACCTTAGGGTTAGCACCTTCCCTTATAGGTATCGTGTGTACTGCCACTTCTGGTGAAATTCCTTTCATCTCTTTGTATGACCATGCTAGGTAGTCGCGGTATTCCATTAGGAGTGCTTTGAGTTTGGTTTCATCTTCTTGTCGAAGCTGTTTCCCAAATGAAAAGCAATTTTTCTTCCTCCCCTTCAAGGGGCGGTTTATTGTGCGTGTTTTTTCTAGTCCCTCATAGATTGGAGTTTCTCCAATGCTATCGGTTTCTTGAACTTCAGATTCTCTTAGTGATCTTAGCATTGCTATTGGCACACTGCCACGTGTAATTCTTGAAGTATTCCGGCACTTCTCGAAGTCGGCCTCTAATGGTGTTGAACTAGCCTGACATGTGTCATGTGTACTGGGTGGCATAGTTGCATTTACTTATTTGTTAGGCTCTTCTTGACTGTCTCTTTCTGAAGTCTCTTGATTGAGCTTCATCTGTACATGTGGCTTATATTTCCAAAACTTCTTGTGTTGGGAACTGTGGGGTAACTTTTCCACTAGTAGGGTGTTTCCAAGCAAGGGTTCATTTGCTGTGCATACTCCTTCTAGTCCCTCAGGGGACCATTCAAGAGCGGTGGTTCTGATTTTGAGGGAGCTGACTTTGCAAGGTACAATTCGACGATCCTTGATTGGACTCATTCGAATTCATTGAAGTGCTCGGCCTTGGCTTTTCTGTGATTTCCTCCTTCAGCTACCAGTATATGAACTACGTGAATTTGAAAAGAGATATGAACGTCAATTTCCAACTCTTTGTAAAATGTTACCTTTACTTCATGTAGTTCATATACCGGTAGCTTACACACACGAATGTGCGAAGGCCAAACGTGCCAAGGTCCACCAAATGTGCATGCAAACATGATAATTTTGTGGTTCCCATAATGTGAGGGAGTGTTATCACGACAAAGTCATGGATATTCTGAGTGACCCATGTCATTCCTATTCATATTGTTCTAGACAGCTATTGGCAAGGAAAGTTATGGGGAGGTATGGGAGGCAGAAGAGGAAAGGATGGGTGGGGTATATGCTCTCCAAAAATGGCATCCTCCGTGCGGTCTATAAAACCCTCCTCGCATACACATCGCTCATCTCAGTCTTTCCATCTCTTCTTCTGAAGTGCTCGGCCTTGGCTTTTCTGCAATTTCCTCCTCCAACTTTCTTACAAGATCTTCTACTGTTATTCAACTTTGGAGGTTCAACTTTTGGGAGCTCAACTGCCATTAGGGCATGAAAAATGGCTAAGTCATTATCAAAGGTTTTGCCTTCAATTTTAGCATTTGCAGCCTCTGTTTCAAGGTCCCAAGGAAAATCTAATATGGGTACTTTCTTCAGGTTCATTATCCCACTCGAGGTCAGCCATGAAGAATGGCATCTCTAGATCGATTGGTTCTTCATGTGGGATTGGAGGATGTACCTGTAGTGCCTTAGCATCTATCTATAGAAGATGGGGTCTAATGAATGGTAGTTGTCAATGGTTGCCAATGTTTGTATCCAATTATTGACATTGTTGTGTGAGTCACTTGCTATGGCATGCTTTTCAAGGGAGCTGATTTGCTTGAGATTGTTGTTGAAGATGTGTCATCCAACACTCTAGGCACAATTGTTTTAATAGCTCTAGTCCCCACATTCACCCTGACTGCGGTGTCACAATTTTACATTGTCAGTCTATCAGTTCCCCAGTCATGGAGGGCTGATGCTTCCTGTAACCAAGGACATCCCAGTAAGATTTAATAGGATTTTTTGGGGAGATCCAAGATTGTGAATTGAAGGGAAAAGCAGACTCCTACGACCTTTATGGACATGCCATTCACTATTCCCAAGGGTTTAGCCCGTGAATCATCAGCAAGGCGTATGTTGAAATCAGCCTTTTGCATTGGTGGGAGAGCCCATTCTTCGTAGAGCTCCTTTGATAGGACATTTACACCTACTCCACCATCCACTATGGCTTGGACTTCATTATATGCCTTGTGGATCAAAGGCACAATAATGTTGCGTATGTCATCTCTCTCACCCATCCGCACAGGGATATCTTCCATGTCGTTCATAGGTGGAGGGGGATTTGTGAGTTCAATCCATCCTTTGAAACTCTCCTAGAGATTGGGACAATTCTGTAGGAGGATTTCGATGGGAATTAACATAGGGCAACTCAGGATGCTAGAGAGTGCAGCTCCTTCAAGTTGATGTAGCGGTATATTATGTTGTGGAGTCTGTTGTTAGAACAAAGGCTCAAGTATAGTATCAATACTTTGTGGGGCCAAGTCATGGATTGGTGGGTCTTGAGCTTGTTTCTCAGCCTCAAATTGAGCTTGTTCATTTTGTACCCATTGTTGAAGTGCCTGAAAACGAGCCTTCTCCACCTCTACATTTGGGTATGGAGCTTCTTTTATTTGAGGCTCGAGAGTTGATGTGGATGAGCTCGATTGCTCATTGCTTGGCGGAGGTGGAGGCACTTGTGCTTTCTTTTTCAAGTCGCTTTGGTTGGATTGGAATGTTAGGGTCCTTGGTGGCCTCTTTTTGTTGGCGTGTAATTACATTTATAGGTTGTGATTTTACACTTGCCAGCAGACCCAGACTTTGATGGTCCACCCCAATGATGCCGATGGGGATGTCAAGCTTAATTTTTTTTTGTTCTGGGACCTTATTTTTCATGGACAATCCATACAGGCATGTCCTATGCCACAATCTCTATAGAGTGGTTGGAAAGTAGCTGGGCTACCACGATGAGGGCACTCTGCAATTTGGTGATTTTCTCCACAACCATAGCACTTGATTGGTGCACGATATGTGTTGGGACATACTTGATTTGCATAAACTAGTATTAGACCCTCTGCACCTTCTACATAGTACACTACGTACTCTGCTTCATACTCAAATGGCGAATCTACTTCCTCAGCTTGTACTTGATGTATTGGAACTACTTCAGGAGCTAGATTTGGTGCTCTTGGATATGGTCATGGATTCGGATCCCTGAGTAGTTGTGGGACTTGTGTTTGAATGGGAACAGGATTTAGCCTCGGAGCTGGGGGTGCTTGTGCAAGTACCAGTTGCCTGTATACTGGCATGGGTGCCGCTTGGTATTGTTGAGGTCGTGGTGGGTTGTTGTGCATGTTGAAGATGCAATTGTTCTCATCATGGCCGCCAACTCGGGGGGGTCACTCATCATATGTAACTCTATCGCGTGAGTTCAACAAAAGGATATTTTTTATTTCTAAAATTTATGAAATAAATATACATAAGGGACTATTTTAAATAGTTTTGGAAAAAAATTACAGATTTGTATAGAAAAGGGGTACATTTTATTAATGAAAAATTTTACAAATAAGTGATTTTAAATATAGGCCTTGAACACACGTGACATAGAGGGTTTGTACATAGTGACCCCCCCGAGGCCGCCAACGACACAGATATGGCACCACAACCTTGGTGGTGGATTTGCTTATGCAGTGATCCTGGCTCTTAGGACCGGGCATTCATTTGCTATATGATTGGCCATGCAGTGTGGACACCAGACATTTTCTTGCCGTGGATATGTTTGAGTTGGTAGCTGAGACAAGTGAAGTTTTTGTTCCATGGATTGCATCATGTCTTCTTTCAACTTCATGGTCATGGCCTCTAGGTGATCTTCATTGGATGTTTCGGCAGTGGCCTTTGATTTGCCCTTTTTCGAGCGCTTATCGCGTGTACTAGATCTTCCATCACCACTACTAGTGTCTGAGTCAGGGTCATGCCATCCTCGATGTCAATGGCTGGTGCATGAGTAGCACTGAACATTTCATAGCTGCTTATCTTTTTAATATCCTTTCAAATTTTCTTTTGTACTCCTGCAATGAACCATGCTGTCACCTCTAACACCACCATCACACAACACGTGGCCTCCTCCTCTATAGCTCTAATCGACCTTCTTGACGAGGCCTTCAACACTCAAAGTAGCCAATTTTGTCTAGGCAGCCGAAGAGACAACGACAATAGACACAGCAAAGCTAGAACCCATGCCCATTGTAGATGACGAGGCTCCGCCAACTCCTCCTGCCTCCCCCCCTGAAGATGTCCAATGGTGCCTTAACTTGTAGTCATTTCAAGAGGTGCCAGACAGTGCGCTTATGCATCATTGGAAGTGCCAACTCGAGAGCTCCCACCTCCATGATGATGGTTAACGAAATAATAAACAATCTAAAAGGCACTATTTTAGTATAGCACTGTGCAACAAATTTATCTTCGATATGTTGCAAGGCATCTTGTGCATCATGTGCTTGTTTAGAATAATTGCTTGCTATTATGCACATCTCCGCGCATGCATTGTCGATATCAAGCCACTGGTCTGTTTGGGATAATAGTGCATGCAATCTTTCATTGTCACTTCTCACCCACTCAAGTTCTTACAGCACTCGTCAATGCTCCATAGTTGCATATCTTGTACAGTGGTAGCCATAAATCTGACATCTCACTCGAAACATGCTCCTTGTCTAGCTCCCTCTTTGATATTCACATAGAGTTCTTCACTTGTGACAGAGGCTACACGTTCAATAAAGTCACATACAAACTTATCAATTGATGTTGGTTTGGAATTCTTCAAAAAAACCCAAAAGTAAATAATCAAAATATTTAAATATTATATTCACCTGACACTGGACTGCCCACGCTTTGTGGAGGTTTGACTACCATGGGTCTGGTGCTTGGCATACATGGCTCATCACGTACTGGAGTGACTAAGGCAAAGTCCACTTCATGACCAAGCACAAACTTTGCATATAGCATCTTTGCAAAGTATTTGGGAATTTCAGAGCAAAATTTCCTAGCAAAAATTATCTTCTAGATGCATTTTGCATTCTCTTTCATGGCTTCATTATAACACCGTGTAACCATCGCCCATGTTTAGGAGCATTTTTTCTACAATCCCATATAATCTCTAAATTGTCATCCGAGATGAGGACCTTTATAAGGTTGTGGAAAATACTAGCTTGGGAAATTGCCTTTGTTTGCTCTTTCTCTTCATTGTCATCTGTGTCTTTCTCCGTTGCCTTCTCAGCCCAAAGAGAGACTGGGTAGCTAACAAACTTTGAATGTTTCTCTTCTTATTCCACATAGGAGTTCCAGAAGGATTCCTCTTGACTTCACACTCCTCCACATGCCTTCCACACGCTTGGCATGTGGCCTCTCTTATATTATTGGAACACATGGACATGAGCCCACCTCTTTATATGACTCACTCTTTCTATCTTCTAAAAAACTCATAATATCCCATACACAAATAACTCTCACCCCATACCAAGGTATTTATAATTCATACCTATGGTATTTACAATGAGCCATTCCACTCATCCTCTCAATCCCATACAATATCATAGAAAATAGAAATAAGTGAGAGCCGCTAGGCTATCACTTGATACTCAAACCCTTATCAAACATAGAGAAAAACAATATCAATGCCAAGTTAAAAATATCAATTTTTGGCGTCACATCTTCCCCCCCCCAGCAGATCCTCTCTAGTATAGAGAGGGTCTGCTGGCCCTCATGGTGGTCGAGCATAGAAGAATTTAAGGCGATACTCATTGGTGCGTCCAGGTATCACCATGCGATCAACATCCTCAATCTGATAGGTTCCATTCATATACATCCTTATGGAGGCGTGGCCAAAAGTAACCAATCTCTACTTCTGTTGTGGAGTTAACCCTTGAGGAAACATGCCTTCTTCCACATATTGCTGAACATCTTGTAGTTTTGACCATCCAGTGTCTACCCAAGAAACCACCCCCCGGTCTGGCACTACAATGGTGTTAGCTAACTCATCTGCCCTTTGAAAAAACTTGCAAAAATCAAAGCGACTACATTGTGCCATAGCCTTTTGATTAAGCTCCTTCAAATGAGGACTTCTTGTCTTGTAATGCCCTTGCATTTGCTTTATAATAAGCTGAGAATCTCCTCTTACTTCCAATTCTTTAACTTGACTTTGAAGACAACCCTCCAAACCAAGAATCAAAGCATTATACTTAGCTGCATTGTTAGTTGTTATACCTGGAAGCTCTTGTCCTCTTGCCCATACATCTTGCCCTTCAGGATTCATCAAGACTATCCCCCTAGCTCCTTCTTGGCATGAAGGACTAAAAGCCCCATCAAAATACAAAACAAAAGCTGTTGGTGGTGTATCCCTTTCATCTTTAATGTTCTCCTTACATTTCTTTTCTTCTCCTAGATCCTCCCGCCCTGTGAGCAAATCTGCCATAGTGGACCTAGTGGTATTTTCAGTGACATAAGAGAAAGAGAACTCTTGAAGCTCTGACAACCATTTTGCAAATCTCCCCCCAGGATTAGGCTTGCGAACTAGATATGCTAATACAGACTGAGAGGTAAGGAAGAAAAATGGTCCAGGTAATAAATAGGAGCGAAACTTTCTGACGGAAAACACCAAAGAGAGAGCTTGCTGCTCCATTTCTTCATACCTTGTTTCCATCTGTAAGCTGTCGGCTGGCATAATAGATGGATTGCATTCTACCTGCCTCTCCCTTTTGTAGCAATACAGCACCAACTGAATGCAAAGATATACTTGGATTTACATAAAAGTCTTGAGACCACAATCAGGGGGCTTCAATATTGGGCCCTTACTCATGGCCTCCTTAAGTTGCTGGAAAGACTCTTGTTGCTCCATACCCCATTGGAAAGAAACTTCTTTTCTTGTCAACAAGTTCATGGGATGCACTATCTCTCTGAAATCATCACAAAAGCGTTGATAATACTTGCTCTTTCCTAGAATTCTGTGAACACCAGTGACACTCTCAAGACTTGGTAATGCCATGATTACTTGAACCTTGTCAGGATCCATTTGCAGGCCTTCTTGAGACACAATATGCCCTAACAAGACTACTTTTGTTTGAGCCAAATGACACTTGCTAGGATTTAGACACCCTTTTGCTTCATCAATCCTAGCTAAGGCCATCTTTAACTTCTCCATGTGATCTATGCACCGAGAATAAATGCAAAAATCATCCAAAAACACCCGTATGAACTTTCCCAAGTAAGGCTCTAGGACTTGACTCATGAACCTTTGGCTGGTGCATTGGTCAACCCAAAAGGCATCACTCGGTAAGCAAAAACTCCCCAAGGTGTGACAAATGATGTTTTCTTTTGATCTTCCTCCCGAATACGAATTTAAAAGTACCCAAAATACCCATCACATACAGAATACATCTCATGCCCTGCTACTTGGTCTAGTATTTCATCTTGGAATGGCAAAGGAAAATGATCCCTCTTAGTGCATGCATTCAAAGGACGAAAGTCCAAACAAACTCGCCACTTATTTCCTTTCTTTAGTGTGACAACTACAGGAGATATCCATTCTGAATCATCAATAGGAAAGATGAATCCCACCTCAAGTAGTTGTGTTACCTCTTTCTTTAGTGCCTCAGCTTGGATCACCCCTAATTGCCTTAAGCGTTGCACAACTGGCTTGCTTTCTGGCTTCAACTCAATCTTGTGCTCCACAAGGGAGACTGGCCGAACTTGTGAATAGCTTGTTGCAAAGAGACATGGAAAATCATCTAGCATATCTAAGTACTGGAGCTTCTCACTACCTGATAGAGAATCACCAAGAAGCTCTTCATTGCGTTGGCATCGTTTAATGTGCTCCACATCCTCCACATGAAGTGTCTCTATAGGATCTTCTTGCACCACCACCTTGTTCCTTCCTGACTCATCCTGACAGCACCAAGACAAAGACCAAAGGCCACTCTTCCACCTCACCCTCTGAGTTGGACTCCTCGGAGCTACACCCTGTCTCTTCTTCTTCATCGGTTAAGTCAGAGCTTGAACTCTCTGATGTTGAAGACTCCTCCTTGACAACTTCCTTTTTATGGCTTCTGATGTTGTAGCGCACCTTCTTATCATTTCCCTGCAAAATCAATTCTCCAGTATCCCACTTTTGAACAGCCTTCACCTTGCATAGCCAAGGCCTTCCCAAAATCAATGGATAGGCACGTGCATCTGGCTTGGTAGGGATCATGGATGATTTTTTCAAGTTAGTTTCGTTAAGAAGTGAAAATTTTATATTAGCATCGAAAGTTTATATGCCCTAATAAAAATAAAGTTTGAAATATTCGCCAAGTTTTGAAAGTTTTATGTAAAATTTTTAAAAGTTTCGCCAAGATTTACATATTTTACTTAGAAATTCAAACAAAAATATATAAAATTGTACTACAATTTGTCAATATTATGAAACTATAAAAATTAGACTAATAAACTTTCGCCAAAATTTTATATTAATATAAAAGTATAGCTTCGATAAAAACATCCATGGTAGGGATCACCTGAAAAGTAGTCGGCACAGAAATTTCACATACATCCACTTCTAGATTCTTCACAACTCCCAAGGTCTTAACCCTAGTGTTGTCAGCCAATTTGATGCGATAAGGAGAGGTAGTACTAGAGTATTTTAAATCAGCATCAATCATGGTCTTCTCACTCATGACATTAATCGATGCACCTCCATCAATGTACACATTAGAAATCACTTGACCATCAATGATCACATCAACCACAGTAACATCATCACCAACATCTATATCTACCTTTTGAACAACAGGATTGGCACTTTTCTTCTTTGACACCCTTATGCTTGCTAGTTTTCCCCATTCCTTCCGTAGTTTTGGAGACAAAGCAAGTAATTGACCAAAGGTGATATGAGCTTCCTTTTCTTTAAGGTCGGACAACAAGTCATAGCTTCCAATTCCTTGTCCTAAAGGAAAGTCTAACTGGCTAATTCTCCTTCTAGATGCCTTCTTTTTCTTACTACGGTGTTCCTCTTCCTGATGTTCCTCATCTACTTCTTCCTTGCTTTCTTCTTCTTCTTTCGGTTTACCACGCCCCCGTTTAGCCATCATTACCTCTCTTTCCTTATCCCCTGAAGAAGCTTCTAACAAGGATACTTGTTTTTCTTCTTTCTTTCTCAATCTAGGACACTCGGGGCGATAGTGACCTTTTTCATTACATTCATAGCAAGTGACCCCACTCCTATCTCGAGGCCTATCTTCACTCTTTGGTGCTCTAGGTTGTCGTGCATTAACCAAATGCAATTTCAAATCAGCAAACTCTGCCATCAATTGTGAGATATTATGATCTAACTCAGAGGATTTTGGTACCTGAGGAGTGCCCATTACCTCCACCTTAGAAGTTGAAGCTGTTGAAGACACAAAAGAGGATTCGATCTTTAGAGAAGCTTCTTTCTTGGTTGCAATGCGAAGCGCCTCCACGTATGTTGTTGGATCTTTACTCATTACCTTTGATCAAAGACGAGGCTCCAAAGCCATAACAAATTTGCTCATCTTTAAGTGCTCCATCCCTGAGAGACTTTGAGGGGCCGATGATGCAGATGCCACAGCTCGCAAAGCTGCCCTTTCATACTTTGTCCATAAAGTTTCATATCGGATTGCCAATGCAGAGACCAACTCACCCTCTCCTTGATGACTCCACTGCCCCAAATCTCTGCTTCATTGCTGCCACCACTTGGTCCGTGTCCTCCTTGGTAGAGTCCGGCAAGGTCTCATGCCAACTCAAGGCTACACCTTGAAGAAAATCAAGCAAAATATCCGCCCGATCCTTCATGGATCATCCAGAAAGCCGGCATCCTCGAACAAAATCCCAAAGATAAGACTCCGGGTCTTCCCCTTGGGTCCCTCGAAACACTGGAATCTTCACCATGATGAAACACAAAAAGGAAACACCAAGATCCAAATAATATCCCAAACAAGATCCGAACAAGATCCCACAGAGCCTTAGTATACCAAGACCAATTGATTATGCATAACCACTTGTTGAAAACCCTCCACAATGTGATCCTCAACAAAATCTTCAAAAATAAGTGACCAACCAGTACCATGAAAACATTGTGTATACATGCATTCTAGAATCACCCTTCTCACAATAGGAAGTGCACATAAAAGCTTCAAGATATTGTAATATTCATCATTTGCATAGCAAAAGAAGTCGAAAGCATTAAGAATCACCACTCCACTGTTATAGTCAAAAACTACCCAAAGACTCAACTCTTCTTCACACCAAGCTACCAGTGCATGGAACAATCCCCAATTTATCATTGTGCCTGCTGTCGACGTTGTCG
Organism: Dipteris shenzhenensis; assembly: GCF_047967505.1. Lineage (NCBI taxonomy): Eukaryota > Viridiplantae > Streptophyta > Polypodiopsida > Gleicheniales > Dipteridaceae > Dipteris > Dipteris shenzhenensis. Next base: position 34,079,732 of record NC_141622.1, read on the forward strand.
ATTCACCAACATATTCAACAGTGCAAACATAAAGGATATGATCATGGTGACTGTGCGAATGGCTTGAGCATCACCTTCACAATCTGCAAGTTCTCTTAAACGGGCTACAATCTCTTCAAACGGAGTTCTTCTAGGCATCTTCTTTATCACATCAGAAAACACATGCTATACTAGGCATAACATGCAATCAAGTACACCCGAGATCGTTTAGTAAGGTGGGATGAATCCAATACCAAACGTACCCGGCGTCTCCACCAAAAGATGTGACATGAAGTTGGGGGTAATAAACTTCACGCACCTCTTCACTTCCTGCAGCATTCGAACTGACTGCCAAAGATACTTATCATTGAGAATGAGACATTAGAAAAAAGATTTTATGCCAAGATACCACACCATACTTTCCTCCCTTAGATGAGAATGAAGATGGTAACATCCCAAGTGATGTTGTAGTCAAGCATAGGGAGAAGGAAAGGATCAGCAGAGGCCATAATCTCAACGAGCCGGTCTGCACCAAAGAGAAGAGCGATACGTTGTTGAAAGAAGATCTTGCGGCTCAACATGACATGAACTGATATATATCGAGGAGTTTGAAGGGGCTGATTAGGTCGGATGGGTAGATTCCGAGGAAACATTGCACCTCCTTCATAGACACCTTTATACTTAGCTCTTAACACTCTACAAACTATCATTAGACACAGAGGCCTATAACTTTCAGTAGAGACATGATATCAAAGATTCAAGTACACAAAGAGATGCGCCTTGAGATGGGCTTTGCGCTGATATAAGTTTCATTGAAAACAGACAGACGGTTGAAGAGAAATCACTTGACCATCAATGATCACATCAACCATAGGTACATCATCACCAACATCTATATCTACCTTTTGAACAATAGGATTGGCACTTTTCTTCTTTTTCTTCTTTGACACCCTTGTGCTTGCTAGTTTTCCCCATTCCTTCTGTAGTTTTGGAGACAAAGCAAGTAATTGACCAAAGGTGATATGAGCTTCCTTTTCTTTAAGGTCGGACAACAAGTCATAGCTTCCAATTCCTTGTCCTAAAGGAAAGTCTGACTGGCTAATTCTCCTTCTAGATGCCTTCTTTTTCTTACTACGGTGTTCCTCTTCCTGATGTTCCTCATCTACTTCTTCCTTGCTTTCTTCTTCTTCTTTTGGTTTACCACGCCCCCGTTTAGCCATCATTACCTCTCTTTCCTCATCCCCTGAAGAAGCTTCTAACAAGGATACTTGTTTTTCTTCTTTCTTTCTCAATCTAGGACACTCGGGGCGATAGTGACCTTTTTCATTACATTCATAGCAAGTGACCCCACTCCTATCTCGAGGCCTATCTTCACTCTTTGGTGCTCTAGGTTGTCGTGCATTAACCAAATGCAATTTCAAATCAGCAAACTCTGCCATCAATTGGGAGATATTATGATCTAACTCAGAGGATTTTGGTACCTGAGGAGTGCCCATTACCTCCACCTTAGAAGTTGAAGCTGTTGAAGACACAAAAGAGGATTCGATCTTTAGAGAAGCTTCTTTCTTGGTCGCAATGCGAAGTGCCTCCACGTATGTTGTCGGATCTTTACTCATTACCTTTGAGCGAAGACGAGGCTCCAAAGCCATAACAAATTTGCTCATCTTTAAGTGCTCCATCCCTGAGAGACTTTGAGGGGCCGATGATGCAGATGCCACAGCTCGCAAAGCTGCCCTTTCATACTTTGTCCATAAAGTTTCATATCGGATTGCCAACGCAGAGACCAACTCACCTTCTCCTTGATAGAACCGGTCCAACTGCAACATCAAAGCATTTGGCGACTCCACTGCCCCAAATCTCTGCTTCATTGCTGCCACCACTTGGTCCCAGTCCTGCTTGGTAGAGTCCGGCAAGGTCTCATGCCAACTCAAGGCTACACCTTCAAGAAAATCAGGCAAAATCTCCGCCCGATCCTTCATGGACCATCCAGAAAGCTGGCATCCTCGAACAAAATCCCGAAGATAAGACTCCGGGTCTTCCCCTTGGGTCCCTCGAAACACTGGAATCTTCACCATGATGAAACACCAAAAAGGAAACACCAAGATCCAAATAATATCCCAAACAAGATCCGAACAAGATCCCACAGAGCCTTAGTATACCAAGACCAACTTATTATGCATAACCACTTGTTGAAAACCCTCCACAATGTGATCCTCAAGAAAATCTTAAAAAATAAGTGACCAACCAGCACCATGAAAACATTGTGTATACATGCATTCTAGAATCACCCTTCTCACAATAGGAAGTGCACATAAAAGCTTCAAGATATTGTAATCTTCATCATTTGCATAGGAAAAGAAGCTGAAAGCATTAAGAATCACCACTCCACTGTTATAGTCGAAAACTACCCAAAGACTCAACTCTTCTTCACACCGAGCTGCCAGTGCATGGAACAATCCCCAATTTATCATTGTGCCTACTGCCGGCGTTGTCGATTCACTAACATATTCAACAATGCAAACATAAAAAATATGATCATGGTGACTGTGCGAATAGCTTGAGCATCACCTTCACAATCTTCAAGTTCTCTTAAACGGGTTGCAATCTCTTCTAATGGAGTTCTTCCAGGCATCTTCTTTATCTCATCAAAACACATGCCTCTTCTAGGCATAACATGCAATCAAGTACACCCGAGACCGTTTAGTAAGGTGGGATGAATCCAATACCAAACGTACCTGGCGTCTCCACCAAAAGATGTGACAAGAACTTGGGGGGTAATAAACTTCACGCACCTCTTCACTTCCTGCAGCATTCGAACTGACTGCCAAAGATACTTATCATTGAGAATGAGACATTAGAAAGAAGCTTTTATGCCAAGATACCACACCATACTTTCCTCCCTCAGATGAGAATGAAGATGGTAACATCCCAAGTGATGTTGTAATCAAGCATAGGGAGAAGGAAAGGATCAGCAGAGGCCATAATCTCAGCGAGCCGGTCTGCACCAAAGAGAAGAGCGATACGTTGTTGAAAGAAGATCTTGCGTCTCAACATGACATGAACTGATATATATTGAGGAGTTTGAAGGGGCTAATTAGGTCGGATGGGTAGATTCCGAGGAAACATTGCACCTCCTTCATAGACACCTTTACACTTAGCTCAAAACACTCTACAAACTGTCATTAGACACAGAGGCCTATAACTTTCAGTAGAGACATGATATCAGAGATTCAATCACACAAAGAGATGCGCCTTGAGATGGGCTTCGCGCTGATATAAGTTTCATTGAAAACAGACAGACGGTTGAAGAGATATGGACAATTTACTGGAAGGGGATAAAAACTGTCATGAAAACAAACTGTCAAACACAGAGACTCATAACTTTTTGCAGCAGTATTTGATTCAAGATTTGATTATATAGGAACATGCGCCTTGAAGAGAGATTCGCGCTGATATAAATTTCATTACAATCGGACTGTTGAGTAGAAAGTTATGAGCAAAACACTAACAGGGGGTCAAACTGTCATGAAAACTACCCTCCACCCAGGCTAATTTCGCCTGAGCAGGATGCTCCCTCAAGACTCTACCTTCATCAACGATCCACACCTCATAGATTTTGCCTAGAAGAGGGGAAGAAGTTTGCATAGTGGCTCAGGAAACAAATGGACCATGTGTGCACAGTGAGCAGCCGAATAGAAAGAACTTTTAAGGCTTTTAAAGAAAGAAAAGGGAAGAGACACTCAAGAGAGAGAGAGAACCTGAAGTGACCATTACAAATAGAGTGAGAATCCACCTCAACACTACAAACACAAGGGAGAAGAAGAGGTTTCATACATACAAGAGGGAGCGGAAGCTCCAAGACTACTCATAGAGAGAATAAACTAGAGAGAGAAGGACTCAAGAGTCTACATAAGAGAATATCTACAAGAGGAAGAGAAGGCTCATGGAAGAGGCTTGGGGAGACTAGAACTACAGCAACATAAGGCCCAATGGTGGAAGAGATTCTGATGAACAAGGGAGAGGAGGGCTCCTTTTATAGAGATTTTGTTACCCTCCTTCACCCATTTACAATTGCTGCCTGTAGATTCCTTTCCCCATCAATCACATAAGCACGTATGTCACCATCCATGTCCTTTTTGGCTACTCTTGCCATGTGTCCCATCAAAAGATGCTCAAGACTCTTAAAATATTGAGAAAGTCAAGAGTCTCCTCACTTGGAGCCCATAGGGACCCTCTCTTTTCCACATGTCCACATCCTTCTTATTCCACATAGGAGTTCTAGAAGGATTCCTCTTGACTTCACACTCCTCCACATGCCTTCCACACACTTGGCATGTGGCCTCTCTTATATTATTGGAACACATGGACATGAGCCCACCTCTTTATATGACTCACTCTTTCTATCTTCTAAAAAACTCATAATATCCCATACACAAATAACTCTCACCCCATACCAAGGTATTTATAATTCATACCTTTGGTATTTACAATGAGCCATTCCACTCATCCTCTCAATCCCATACAATATCATAGAAAATAGAAATAAGTGAGAGCCGCTAGGCTATCACTTGATACTCAAACCCTTATCAAACATAGAGAAAAACAATATCAATGCCAAGTTAAAAATATCAATTTTTGGCATCACAATAGCATGGTAGTAGTGTAGGATAAGTTATCCCCAGCGTGGTGGTTGGTTTGCACTAGGATATGAATAGCCACCTATGAAGAGAGTGGGAGAGAAGTAAGGAGTCTCACTTGCAGCTTTCTCACATACACAACAATGGGGGAATATACACAAAGGTGGAGGCTGAAAACGGTTTTCCTCTTCTTAGTTTTGAAAGCCAAAAGAACTCTCTTAGTACAAAAGGAATAGGTGAACCCTATATGTGGGTCTCAAACCAAACTCAGCTAACCTAGGTGGCATACTAACTGAGCCACTAACTAGAGTACATAAAGATAGCTGTCATCTAGCTATTATTCATGGGCGGTGTACCAACCGCATCTGCAGCTAACAAGTCGGTGACATAAATGCACAACGGTCACCGTGGCATATCATGAGTGGAGATCGAGATCTCAACACTCCCCCTCGAGTTCAATCCCAATTCCTGCACACCAAGCAAGTCTCAGAACTTGCGTAGCTTCTCTATGCCCAATGCCTTCGTGAATATGTCAACTACTTGATCCTCTATGCTGACATAAACTAGATCAATAAAACCTGCTAGAACCTTCTCCCACACATAGTGATAATGCACCTCAATGTGCTTTGTTCTAGCATGATAGAATGGATTATTTACCAAGTGTATACTACTCATGTTGTCACAATAAATGACAACTGGCACATCTATAGATTGATGCATATCACAAGTAGCTTACGCAACCAAGCTAGAGTCACATGCAGCCATTGTTGCACCCCTGTACTCAGCCTCTATGCTCAACAAGGCAACTATAGGCTGTTTCTTGTTGCTCCAAGTGATTGTAGCACTCCCAAAACAGAACACATATCCACTGGTAGATTGTTTATCAGAAATACTACCAACCCAATCAACATCAGTGTATCCATGCAATTGTATCTGAACACCAAGTACTAGGGAACATTGAAGCTATGAGGAGGGGTAGTGTCGAAGAAAGAAAAAGCCAGTGGTGTGTAGCATAAGGTACGAGTAGAAGTAGCAAGAAGTAAGAGCAATGCACACTGAAGAGTTGCGAAGCTAGGTGAGGCCAAGATAGAATAGTAGAGAGGGAGGTTGGTAGTTGAAACACTAGATGTAGTAATTGGAAAAGATACGTAGGGAGCTGGCAGTTGCTAAGAATAACGAAGACCATTCAACCAAAGACAAGGAGATGGCAGTGCATAATAGCATGGGTTGGCTGTGAGGGGTGGTGCAAAATGGCACTAATTGGTGGTTAGGTGGCAAGACACCAATTAGCATTGTTTAGGGGTTTTGGTCTCATGATGGTTAGAATAGTTCACAGTAGGGTTGGGAGGGTTGGTTTTAGGTTAGGGAATGGGGTTAGGTGACTGGGGTTAGAAGATACAAATAGAAAATTTACTTAGGGACAAAAAGGGGGGGAATGGGGTTTTGGGTTAAACAAGTAGTAAGTGTAGAAACAAAGGGGGAAGGTTAGTTTAAATAGTCAAAGGAAAGAGGGGAGAGAGAGAGAGAGAGAGTATAGAAAGAGAGAGAGAGAGAGAGAGAGTAGAGAAAGAGAGAGAGTATAGAAAGAGAGAGAGGGAGTACAGAAAGAGAGAGAGAGTATAGAAATAGAGAGAGAGGGAATATAGAAAGAGAGAGAGAGAGAGAGGGAATATAGAAAGAGAGAGAGAGAGAGAGAGAGAAAGTACACTTACAAGTCATATAAGCCCATAAAAACTCTTAGCATATTAACAACCAGGAAATCGAGCAGTAAGTAATAACGAGGCTTATTAATCTAGGGATTAAATACTACTTAAAATAAAAATAATAAGGAGGAGGAAAGTTTTGACTAGGGAAGTGTTGACAAGAGAGGTAACAAGGGGGGGGAGGGATTTCAATAACTAAATGTCAATAACTACATGAATGTGTGTAAGAGTGTAGAAAATGTGTGTGTGTGTGTCTATTATCCCTCACCTGAGGGGACACAACAAGATGGGGGCAGGACATGTGGTGTCTTGCCTTGCACCAAAAAGGTCCAAAGAGGAAGCCTCTTTGTAAGTGTTTGTAAAGGGGATTATATCATAATTGTTTCCAAGTGGATAAGACACATAGCAAAATTTCCATAGCTATCTAGACACAATCACATACCAGGCACCACGGTTGTGTAGCTATATCAATTCCAACAAAAAGTAAAATGTGGAAGGGATAAGTCATTCCTGAAGTAAGGTTGTACAAGAACCTCATTCTTGCATAACCCGGTAAGAGTTTAAAGAGCAATGTGGCACATGGCATATGTCATGTGGCTAACCCAACCAAGGATTAGCAATGTGACACATGGTTAACCCGGCCAAAGGTTAACAAGGTTTGGTGTGTGTGTGTGTGTTTAAAAAAATAAAACCTTTTAACAACACGGCACACGATGCTCAAATAAGGGTGGATAATAAATTTTCCATATTATGAATGCACATAAAATATGAATATAAATGGTACAAAAAGTGTCGAATCCATTCGGTAGTCCAAGCTCCAAGGTCAGGGTCCACTTACTTGCCACCATCCAAACCAACCAATTGTTAGAACAATGAAGTTGAATTTGGGTAGACAGATAATGCCTATATCCCCTAGTGGTGGATCAGAGCACTAAGTCCATCTAAGGACCAAAAGAAGTGAATGTGTAAAAAGACCCGCCACCATGAAGGGGTGGGGTAAAACGATGTAGGCAAGCATCATGATGCCAGTAGAAAGAAGAAGGTGGGACATTAAAACTATGCGTGTAAGGACGCCATGCATCACGATGGGTTCAAACACTTACTACTGCATTGGGGAGCAAGGAGAGGCATAGCTAGGCACAGCAATGATAGGCGATCAACACAAGAAGGAAGTGAAGCATGTAAGTTGAATCAATGAGCGAGAAACTAGCGGCCATCAGTAGATCACACGAGTTGTGTCCAATCCAAAGGTAAGGGTAGTGCAAGTAAGCTAAAAGGTCATCAATAGTAGAGAGTAAGTAGGAGAGCAAGAAACCAAAGAGGTTGAAGATGTTAAATTACACGACACAATGGAACAGAGATTGAACAAAGAATAGAGAGTACACATCAAACTGGAGAGGAACAAACTTTTCCTTCAATATTGATGTAGTACAAATGATGGCTCCGTCCACCTGTGCACTCCCACAGTGGAGCTTAGATGGCGATCTAGACAGATACTAGGTGAAGAACTACTAGTTGGAAGGTATGATATAATCTAAAGTGATCTGATACAATGGACTGGGGAGGTGGCCTCTTTATAGCTATGAGGGCAGTAGACAGATCAACGTAGTCGATGGAGTCGACTAGTCGACCTAGTCAGTGGAGCCGACCACTCAACCTAGTCGGTGGAACTGACTAGTCGTCCATGGAATATTTAGGGAATATTTCCTATACCATTGCCTTGGGGGCTCCCGCCCCCGAACCCCCACTAGGCCACTGGTGCCAGGCCCCAGCAACAATAAGGGGCTCCCACACAATCACCTTTCTACCATCAACAGTCTCATTGATAGACCTCATCTGACATGCAAGTCATGATCCATCCAGTGTCCCAAGCTCACACATGGCTTCTCCTCATATGGGGGCCTTACAACTTGAGCACCTTGGACCACTGGTGGTTACCAGGAGGGTGGGGCATTGAGCATATCTAACACCCCCCCTCAATGTCCATCCGTAGGTGAACTACCTTCTTGGCCCAATGCCGAGTCTCTGAAGATGACCCTGAAGCTGATCCTTCCCGAGTGCCTTGGTGAAGATATCTACTCCATTTTTTTCTATTGGACTGTAGAGAAATTCCACTATCCCATCCTCGATCAAATCATGCACATAGTGATACTGAATCTCTATATGTTTTGTGCACGCATGAAACATTGGATTTTTAGCAATGGCCATGCAACTTTGATTGTCGCACCTCAGCACAGTTGCCTCATCCTCTTGCACTCCCACGTGCCATAAGATCCTCCTCAACCACACTGCTTCACATGTAGCAAAACATGTTTCCTTATACTCAGCCTCGGTAGAAGACAATGCCACTGTTGGTTGTCTCTTACTGATCCAAGAGAAGATACCTAAACCTAAAGAGAAACAATATCCAAAAACTGATTTTCTGGAATCAACATCTCCAGCCCTGAGTCACAGTGACCAACCAAGGAAGTGCTCATACCATAGGTGATGCCATAATCAAGAGTGCCCTTCACATACCTGAGCACCCGCATCCCTGCATTCTAATGATTCTCTCAGGGCTTATTAGAGAACCTGCTCAAAATGCCAACAACAAAACTGATGTCCGGTCTGGTGTTGCATAGATAGATGAGACTGCCGACTAACTTCCTATACCTCCCAATGTCTACTGGTGGTGAGGCATCCTCCATAGACAACCTCGCATTTACCTCCATAGGTGTAGCTATCTCCTTGCACTCGGACATACCAAATGCCTTCAAGATCTCCCTTGCATATTTTTGCTAAGATATGAAGATCTTGCCTGGCTCTTGCCACACTTCAATCCCCAAACAATAGTGCATCAAGCCTAAGTCTGTCATCTCAAACTCCGTGCTCGATGACTTTCTAGTCTGCTGGATCATGTCTTCATAGTCACCTGTAATAAGAAGATCATCCACATATAGAACAATAATAGCAATTTTTCCACCTCATGGTCAAGGTCAATTATGGAAGCAATTGATAGCAAATTTCTCTTGATTTGTGGAACATACAGCACATTAGATAGTTTCTTAACATCTCCATTCACAAAAACAAATGAAACCATACCTGTACCCTCAATAGGGCATTTTGCATTATTACCAACCTCATGGTGATGGGTTCCTGTAGAGGCTACATGGAAGAATATAGAACCTTCTTACAGGTCATGTGACGGGAGGCACCACTATCCAACACCCATGAATCAGTGGTTGAAGCTTCTTGAACTGAGGAACACTCTTCCTCAATGGCCAGAAATAGATCCAACTCTACTTCCGCTGTGTTAGATGTCTCTTTCCCCTTATCTATCTTCTTCAGGATACCATTCTTTTCATCTACTTTCTTGACCTGGCAATCTGCAATCATATGGCCCTTCTTTTTGAAGTAGAAGCATTCTCCCTGAAACTTCTTCTTGCCACCCTTCTTCTTTTTGTCACCACTAGTAGAGGACTCACCTTTGGTGGAGGAACCCCCTTTGCCTTTCGCAGTGGCAGAGAAAGCAGCATCCCCATTGCTGCCTCCATTTTGAGCTTTAAGCCTCAATTCCTCCTCCATAAGTAAAGCACAGAACTCCTCAAATGACAATGGTTGGGGTCTCACCTGAGTGTTAAGCACTGTTACCAATCCATCAAACCTTGGTGGACATATCCAGAGACACCGCCAAGCTAGCTCTCTGCTAGTCTTTTGTATCCCAGCACCAGCCATCTGGTCACACAGATTTTTTATTCAGCTTATGAACACCTCCGCTGTCTCTCCTTCATTAAACTTCTCTGCTGTGAGCTGATTCTCTAGGTTCTGGATCCTTGTCTGATTTTGCATCTCATACTGACTCTTGAATATGTTCCAGGCCATAGTTGCCTTAGGAATCAAGGTCAAAACACTATCAGTAGTACTTGTAACCAGGGCACACAGAGCATCTGCATTCTTGTGTTTCCAATCTTGTAGAAGGTCGGCATTAGGAGGTATCATACTCCCTGGATTTGTTGGGTTGGGGGTTCCTTGTGGTTCTGGGTCAGCAGTCCCCAGTATTATCTCTAGAAGCTCATATGAATCAAGAATAGCAGTAATTTTAAACTTCCACAGAGTGTAGTTCATACCATCTATAGCTTGCCTTCAGTGAAGGCTAGTGGGCGAATCCTCAACGCCTGGATTGTTGGTGCAATAGCGGCTGCTGAACTCGAGCCGCTTCCTATGGAGCCGCTTCATATTGCCATCACTTTGTATGCTATTGAAGCCCTCGCCTCTCTTCTATTTTTCGATCCTTAGAGCCACCTAGGCTCTGATGCCATGTTAAATTACACAGCGCAACGGAATAGAAACTGAACAAAGAATAGAGAGTACATAGCAAACTGGAGAGGAACAAACTTTTCCTTCAATATTGATGTAGTACAGATGATGGCTCCGTCCACCCATGCACTCCCATAGTGGAGCTTAGATGGCGATCTAGATAGATACTAGGTGAAGAGCTACTAGCTAGAAGATTTGATATGATCTAAACTGATCTAATACAAGGGACTGGGGAGGTCGCCTCTTTATAGCTATGAGGGCAGTAGTCGGATCAATGTAGTCGGTGGAGTCAACCAATTGACCTAATCGGTGGAGCCGACCAGTCAACCTAGTCGATGGAACTGACTAGTCGTCCATGGAATATTCAAGGAATATTCCCTATACCATCTTTGGAAGATAGGTCCTTACTTTTAGAAAAAGTAAGGACCTATCTTCCAAAGTGTTAAGAATAGCTTTGACAATCCAAGAGGCAGCAAGCTTACGACCAGATTGCTCAGTATTAACTATCCCATGTCCTCCCTTCCCTTTGGGTTTAATGCAAAAAGGCTACCTCACTTTAGATAGTCTAGTTGGACCTTCCCATAGAAAGAATCTACACAGCTTAATGAAACTCTCAAGCCCACAACCCTTGATGGCACCCAATAGGATAAGTGGAAGATGGCTACAGGGTAAAGGCAATGATTAAGTAACCTCCTTCTAGCTAAGTTGGCTTGGTAGCCTCTCCATCTATCAAGCTTCTTCTTGAGTTTCCAAAGTAAGCAATCCCACCATCTTTGTTTCATTGAGATTTGAAATCCCATAGGGATCCCAAGCAAGTGAAAAATTGAGCATGTTTCCTCAAACATCCAAGGTCCCTCAAAACCTCCGATTCATTTCCACTTAAAGTTGCATACCCAGTTTTTGAGTGATTGATAAGAGATCCCGAGACTTCACAGAAAACATCAAGGCACTTCAACACATTTGGATGTCATGTCTTGTGTTCTCAAGAGTGAAGTTAATGTCATCTGCAAACTATTGGCAAATAAGTTGTTGACCTAAGGGGAGCTCAATGTCTTTAATGGTCTTGTTCATTTTGAATAAGCCATCCTACTGAATCCATAGCAATGGCAAAATGGAGGGGAGCAACAGGGCAACCTTGTTTGAGGGATTTTTGAGGGAGAAGGAGTGACTCATCTCTCCACTCACACACACTTTGTCTAAAGTAATGTAAGGAGTAGTATCACAAAAGACACAAAAGTTGGGGGAAGGCCCATGTCCTAGAGGTTTGAACAAAATCCCAATCCAAGCAGTCATAAGCCTTGTCAAAATCAACTTTGAGAAAACAAATGTCCTGCTTTGAATCCTTTTCATACTCACAACTTGTAAGAAAATAATACAACGTCTGTGCTCAATAGATAACAGGATCTCATATGCAAGAGAGAAAACAAGATAGTATGGAGAATCAAAAATTTGATTACTGTAGAACTGATACAATAGATGGCGCTGCCTCCCAACCATGCACTCCTATGAAAGAAGCTTCGATGGCATGCTGGAAACAGTAGAAGACGGAGGCTGGATGCTAAGGAATCAGGGTTGCTGTAGCCAGTGATGAAAAGGGCTTCATGAGCTTGCTCTTATATAGCCACCAGTCGTAGTCGGTTAGGCTCGATTGGGTGGCTGACCCAGTCCACCCAAAACGGTTGACTGGGGGTCGGCAGTCCCGAAATAGGCCACCGACCATACTATAGAACCAGTGCGCAAAATAGAGCAACTGTCCTACGGTCTTCGTTCGGCCCAAAGCCATCTGGTATCATCTGAGGCTCCAAACGGGCCCCGCAACCCGAGAGTGGGCTGCCTCGGAAAATGCTCTATCTACCCTCAGTGCGGTCAGTCAAGGGATGCCTTCCCACACTTGCATGTAGCCTAGTTGGCGGTGTGCCAACTCTATCTAAAGCCGTCCAGCCATTAGCCATCTGAAGTCGTCCAGCCATCAGGCCACACATGGCCCCCATCTGGTGTCCAATCCAGGACCTACCAGATAATCGAGCTACTCAAATGCCTTCTCCTCATAAGGGGGGGCTTACAAGTAGAGTTAGCTGGTTCCCACGTAGTTACACAAGAGTGGAGCACTGATATCCAACACCCCCCCTCAATGTCCACCCGCAAGTGAACTTACTTTTTCGGCCCAATGCCAAGTCAATGAAGATGCCTCTCCAGCAAGTCTCTTCCAAGAGCTTCGTGAAGATGTCCGTAGCATTCTCTGTAGTCGGACAATAAACCAAGTCTACCTCTCCATCCATGATGAGCTCACGTACAAAGTGATATTAAATCTCAATGTGTTTTGTGCAAGCATGGAACACCGTGTTCTTTGCAATAGCTATGCAACTCTGATTGTCACATGATAATTGCGTAGGCTTGTTCTACACTGCGTCCATGTCCCCCAAAATCCTCCTCAACCACACTGCCTTGCAAGAGGCAAAGCATGCAGATTTGTACTCGGCCTCGGTAGAAGAAAGAGCAACTGTGGGTTGCTTCTTGCTGACCCATGACACAACTCCAGATCCAAGTGAGAAACAGTACCCTATCACTGATCTCCTACTGTCCACGTCTCCTGCCCAATCCGAGTCACAGAATCCGGTCAACATGTTGCCCTTGGTATAGATGATGCCATAATCAAGTGTTACTTTGATGTATCTCAGAACCCGCATCCTTGCCCTCCAATGGTTCTCCCGGGGCTTATTGGAAAACCTGCTTAGCAAACCAATCGCTATTGCATAGGTAAATCAAGCTGCCCACAAGCCTTCTGTACTTCGCTTCATCCACCAGTGCTGATGAATCCTCGTTTGAGAGCTTTGCGTCAACCTCCATAGGCGTACCAACTGTTTTGCACTCAGCCAAGCCAAATACCTTTAGTATCTCTCCAGCATACTTCAGCTGTAAAATGAAGATCTGTTTCGGCTCCTGCCAAACTTCAATCCCCAAACAAAAATGCATCAGTCCGAGGTCTATCATTTCAAACTCTCTTCCTAGCAAATGCTTCGTCTACGACATCTTCTCTTCATGGTCCCCTATTATGACAAGGTTGTCCATATAAAGGACCACGATCATACACCTTCCTCCTTCTCTGAAGATATACAAATTCGCATTAGATGGGCTCCTCCTAAACCCGTTTTGTAGAAAGTAGGCATCAATTCACTGGTACCACGCTCGTGGGGCCTGTTTCAGCCCGTAAAGTGCCTTCTTCAGTTTGCAGACTTTACCTTCTGAACTGGGGATCTCAAAACCTGGTGGTTGTTCCACGTATACCTCCTCCTTGAGATCTCCATTCAGAAAGGTGGATTTCACATCCATCTAAAACACGGGCCAACTTCCCTGGGCAGCTAAAGCCAAAACACTGCGAATTGTGGTTAGTCGAGTTGTGGGAGCAAAAGTATATTGATAATCAAAACCATGTACCTGTGCAAATCCTTTTGCCATGAGCTGAGCCATCCACAAAGTCCCAAGTGCTGTTCTTCATTATGGAGCCATACTCCAACTGCATAGCCTCCATCCACCTATCATCGCCCTATGGAGGCCCTATGCCTCTTCAAGACACTTGGGTTCATCAGCACGGATCACTTCTGTCATCAAAGCATAGTTGACCAAGTGTTCATGCGCCCTTCTTTGCTCCTCTAATCTCTTGGACCGGCGGTGTTCGGATGGTTCCTCCTCAATGGTTGGAGGTTCTCTGCCGTCCAAAAGCTACTTTACCCACTTCAAGAATGGCCGTTGCCATTGTGGTTCTACAGGCTCCTCTTCATCTGCTTTGTCTTGAATCCTCCCAAGCACCATTGGGGGAGTTCGGTCTGTTGTTGGTGGCGGTACTGGATGGATATGCTGGTCCTAGTTGTATGGGAAGGAAGCATCCTCCTCCAATTGATGCGGCTGTTCTGAGAAGACCACATCACGACTTACAATTACCTTCTTGGTAACAGGGTTATAAAGACGGTAACCCTTCACCTCTTCACTATAACCCATGAAAATACACTTCCGACTCTTCGGTTCCCATTTGGTCCTAGTAGCATCAGGGACATGCACAAAACAGTCACATCCAAAAACTCTAAAAGGTGCAGCTGAAGGTTTCTTACCATAAAAGGCTTGCAGTGGAGTCATACCGTTTACAGCCTTCGTGTAGCTATGATTGAGAATGTAAACTGCAGTGTTACATGCTTCAGCCCAGAAAGTCTTTGACAAATCTTTCCCTTTCATCATACTCTAGCCTATTTCATAGATGACACGCATCTTGCATTCTGCTACTCCATTTTGCTGTGATGTATGTGGCAGGGGTTTCTGCCTCTTAATTCCGTGACTTTTGCAGTAACTTTTGAATTCAGTCGATGTGAACTCTCCACCTCTGTTTGATCTCAGCTTCTTCACCTTCCTCCCCGATTCTTTCTCGACCATTACATGCCATTCCTTGAATGTACTAAAAGCCTCGTCTTTCGTCTTCAGGAAGTATATCCATATCCTTCTACTGTAGTCGTTGATCAGCATCATGAAGTAGTAGGAACCACCCAAAGCTTCCATCTCCATCTTTCCACAGAGGTCCGTGTGAACGAGCTCTAGAGGAGCCTTTGCCCTGCTGGCCTCTTTAGGAAAGGGCTGCCGATGCCACTTGCCCATCATACAAGCTTCACATACATCGAGTAGATCTAAAATTTTTAGTAGGTTTGCAATCATTCCACTTTTATGCATCTCCTTCAAAGAACTAAGGTTTAGATGACCAAACCTCTCATGCCACATCTTAGTGTCCTTTTCACATCCGCTTGAGCACTGAAAGCTGAGAGTTCGTAGATGTTGTTGTGTCGTGTACCTTTACCAATGACCTTTCCTTGAAGATCCAGGATCTGTGCACCATTCTTATCGAATTGAACTTTGAGGTCCCGATCCATGATTGTAGAAATGAACAACAAGTTCCTCTTGATATCTGGCACATAAAGAACATCGGACAACTGTTTTACAACTCCATCTGGCTTGACAACAATCGTATTTTTTCCTTTTGCTGGACATTTTGCATCATTGCCAACTGCTACCATGATGTCATTCCCTACCGACTGTAGAGAGGTATACCAATCCTTCCGACTGGTCATGTGGCACGATGCACCACTGTCAATGATCCACGGTTCATCCGCAGGTACATGAACTGCCTCCATGCAAATCTCCTCAATTGCGACGAACAGCTCTATTGGTACTGCCTGCGCGCTATTGTTGGACTCTTTCTTTACTCCGTTCTTCTCATCTGCAATCTTCTTGTGGCACTCATTCTACTTGTGCCCTGCCTTGTTGCAATAGAAGCACTTGATCTTCTTCTTTCTCTTTTTATCATTAGAAGAAGATGGGTTACCAGAGTCCTTACCCTTACCTTTCTTTGATCCAGTCTAGAAAACCAAATCTTCTCTAGTCCTCGTCTTTTGACGCATCTCCTTCTCCAGAAGCATCACACTGAAATCCTCAAAGTTGAGGGGGCGGCGAATTTCTATTTAGCGTATTCAGTGCCGTAACAAGACCATTGTACTTTGGTGGGAGAATCCGTATGCATCTCGTGCTAGAGTCTCACTAGTGATGGTGATGCCAATCGCAGTCATCTGATCACGCAGATTCTTCACCCTGGTGATAAACTTCTCTGCTACTTCAGACTCGAACAATTTTTTGTTCGCGAGTTAAGTCTCCAGATTCTGAATCTGCATCTAATTCGTGGTCTCGTACTGATTTTTCAAGACCATCCATGCCTCCTCCGCTGTAGTGACATGTTGAATTAATGCCATGATGGAATCACTAACACTGCAGACAATAGAACACAATGCATCTGCATTTCTTCTTGTCCAAACGAGAATCTCATCCGCAATTGGTACTATCTGTTGTCCTGCATTGGCTGGATCCGATCTCGAAACCGGCCTCACATCCACCCTAGTAGCAGTGTCCCAAAGCTCATATGCGCTTAGGTCTTTATCTTGAACTTCCAGAGAGGATAGTTAGAGCCGTCCAACTTTCCGCTTTCGTCGAACGGTGGGATTCGCAGTCTTGCGAGTTGGGCCATCTCTCACAATCTGCTCGCAAACAGAAACACACTACCAAATCTTCTTGCTAGAGTCCAGGCTCTGATACCATGTAAGGAAATAATACAACGTCTATGCTCAACAGATAACAGGATCTTGTACGTAAGAGAGAAAACAAGATAGTATGGAGAATCAAAAATTTGATTACTGTAGAACTAATACAATAGATGGCGCTGCCTCCCAACCGTGCGCTCCTGTGAAAGAAGCTTCGATGGCATGCTAGAAATAGTAGAAGACGGAGGCTGGATGCTAAGGAATCAGGGTTGCTATAGCCAGTGATGAAATGGGCTTCACAAGCTTGCTCTTATATAGCCAACTAGTTGTAGTCGGTTATGCTCAATTGGGTGGCCGACCCAGTCCGCCCAAAACGGTCGACTGGGGGTCGGTCCCGAAATAGGCCACCGACCATACTATAGAACCGGTGCGCAAAACAGAGCAACTGCCCTACAGTCTCCGTTCGGCCTAGAGCCATTCGCGATCATCTGAGGCTCCAAACGGGCCCTGCAACCCGAGAGTGGGCTGCCCTGGAAAATGCTCTCTCAGTGCGGTCAGTCAAGGGATGCCTTCCCACACTTGCATGTAGCCTAGTTGGCAGTGTGCCAACTCTATCTGAAGCCATCCAGCCATCAGGCCACACATGGCCCCCATCTGGTGTCCAAACTAGGTCCCACGTAGTTACACGAGAGTGGACCATTGATATCTAACACAACTTTCCCAAATATTAATGATTGATTCTAGAAGGTGCCTTCCTTTGATAAACCCCTTCTGCTCCTTGAGGATCCATGATTCCATTCTATTTTGAATTCAAAGGGAGAGGGCCTTAGGAAAGATATTTAACTATAGTACAACATGGTGAGAGGTCTTCGGTTTTTAAGTTTTGCTCTAGGACCATCTTTGGGGATAAGTTTGATAACTCCCTCGTTTATATGAGCAGGTAGGGAAGGGGAAGCAAGGATTTCATCCCATACCTGGAGCAGAGGAGGGCCTATAGTTAACTAGAAGGACTTGTAAAATTCCACAAGCAATCCATCTTCACTTGGCATTTTCCCTTCTACGATTACATCTACTACTTGCTTGAGATTATTTAGAGTGAGGGGTTTTTCAAGGTATATACTTTAAAAATTTATGACACTCTTTGTCTTGGCCTCTTTGCATGATTTCTTGGCTTGCATGTAGACTCATTATGCTGAATAGCATCAGACAATAGTTTTTGAAAGCATTGGTGAATGAACTGAATGTTCTTTGCTGAATTGACTGCTGCTATTGTGTTGTCACCCTTCTTCAACAAAGGGATTTCTTCCTGAGCTCTCTTTCTTCTAATTAGTTTGAAAGTTTCCTTGGTTGGTCTATCAATTTTACCTTCCCGCCATTCTCATAGATAAGTTTTTGACTCATTGAGCTTTAGTTGCTCTTGGAGTCTTAGATCTTGTCTAGCTAGAAGTAGTTTCTCTTGAGTTCTGGAGTCTCTTGATCTACCTACCCTCTCCAGTTCATTGATGGTCTCTCTAATTTTGTTCATTCTATGTGCTTTAATTTTGGCCCTATCTCACTTCACTTGCATTAGTAATTTCTGGATTCTTTTTATTGCATCAAGCTAGGAGACCTCAATTGGCCTTTGATTAGTGAAGAAAACCTCCCAAATATGTGTAATTGTGTCATGAATAGTTCTAAGACAAAAGAGTTTAGGATCAGCCTTAAAGACCAAGAGGAGGAAGGTCTCTCCATTCCAAAGTCACATTGGAGGGTAACATGCTTATGGTCTAAGAGGGAAAGGCTAGAGTGAGTCTGTTCACTAAGAGAGGAAGACTCCCTTAGTAGATCCTGATATAGATAAATTATGTCTAGTCTTCCTTCTCTTCTATTCATCCCTGTTTGGCTATTGCACCAAGCGAAAGTGCCCTCTTTACCCGTGTCTACCAACTAGAGTTGCTCTTTCATGTTTTCGTAGGCTTCTCTTTCTAATCCCTTTACAACTAAACCTTTTTCCATCCACCTATCCTCCCTACCAAATTCCACCAATTGCATTTAAAGAGTCCCAAGTGCTCTTTCTATCTCAATAACCATTGGTGGCATAGATGGATGTGACACTAAAGTGTTTTCCTTCAATAAGGATGGTTAACGAGACCCATCTGCCCTGACTGTCAACCTTCTCACTAAGGATACAACCCACAAAGTGGAGAGAACTTCTAAATCTATCCCACCTTTGCCATCCTCATGGTTAGTGACAAACTAGATCTTCTTTTTGTCTATTTTGTTAAGTCTATCCTCAAGAGTGAGGCTAGTTGCTTTGACCTCCTAAAGGTCTAAGAAAAGAGGAGAGAGGGAATTGGCTCACAGCTACAAACCAAACTCCTCACTTCTACCAGGATCAGTTAGACCCCTGACATTGTAGGTGAGGAGAGAGTACTTTACTTAACATTCTTCTTGGATCCCTTTTTAGCCCTGGGGTTCGGGCTATCACTTTGAGAACTTGCTATTTTGGACTCTCTTCCTGAGGCATTCAATATGTGGAAACCCCCTATATTACGTGTGTTTAAAAAAAGGTCTCTTAAGTACCCCTTATACCTACTCTTTATGTGTAGTTTCTGTAACTCCACAATGAAATAAAACCCCTTTTGTTGAACTCACGTGCTATCTTACATATGGTGTGGTGAACTCCTTGAGACTATCTTGTAATAGCAATGTTATGCAAGGGGGGTTCCTTGACCTCTTAGGTAGACTTGGGGAGATCCTCTTCTCAGTCAATGCGTGCCATGTTGTCTGTAGCCAACTTCTAGAAATATCCTCTTTGAAATATTTTTCCCATGTAGGATCAAAATCATCATCCTACGTCTTGTCCTAGTTTCCTACGATCCACCATTCAGTCTCATCATCAAATAAAGCTTCAAAAGAGTTCTTAATGAGAGGAGCTTGAAGCGGCTTAATTAGAACTTTTTTTGGTGTAGCTTTGGAACTGGAGAGAGATCCCGCACCTATAGAAATTTTCTCTACACTTATAGCAGGGGACTTAGGTACCCATATCTCAATTAGTGCCATAGGAGGCTTGGGCATGAGAAGGGTCTGAGGTTTGGGTTAATTTTTCTCCTGAGGACAGTTCTTCGTAGAATGGCTTGCCAGTCCACACAAAAAATAGGAATTAGGGAGGTTTTAATACAACAGCTACTGTTCTCTAAATAAGCTCCCATTCCTATTGAGAATCACTAACAAGCTAGGAAGTTCTTGAGCAATGTCCATCTGAATGCAAATATGGAGGTTCCCCATCGAGTTTATAATATTTGCACCTTCTACACCTAGCACCTTACCCAAATGTCTACAGAGAGCTGGAAGTTGATTATATAGGACAAGGGTAAATCAGGTAGTTCAACCCAAATGGGTATTTTGGTGGATCTTGGTTTGTTTGGAGAGAAATCATGAGACCACAAAGAGAGGTAGAGCGGTTGATAATGTATGGTCCAAAGACCATAATGTAGCACTCTTGTAGCCATGTCAGCCCTTTCAAACAGCAAGACAAAGTATCCCTTCCTAAGGAATTGGATGTTTGTCAGCACTAACCCCTTCATCCTATTCTAGAGCCTACGGTGGATGTCTTGCACTTTCGTTGGGACTTCAGCTACCTTGGCAGTATTTCCTTCATCCTTTCTTTGAAACTCTTCTATGTTTCTTGGCCTTCTTTCATTACCAATTTCTTCTTCAACTCCTCTGTCTTGTGGCTTTTGCTGGACTCTCTTGTGTTTATTTCTCCTCCATACACCGTCTCTTTCAAATCCATCACCATTACCACCTCCATGTCCTCTCGCATGGAGACTGTTTCCCTCTCTTTTACTTACTGGAGAGTGACTTGAGCTAGTGAACAGAGGTTTTCTGTCATTTTTAAATAAAAAACCTACATGCGAAGACTGAAGCCCATTGGTGAAAAGGATTTGTTTGTCTTTCATTAGCGTAGGGGAGGGAACTCAGAATCGTTAGCGAGTAGGTTAGTCCTTCAACTCTCAGATCCCGTACTAGTTTTGTCTATAGTTCATGCTGAAGATGAGAGAGGGTATGATGTAGATAAGCATTCCCATCAAGATCACCTCCATCGCTATTACCGTCTTCCATATTTTTCCTATTACAACCTATTTTGGTATTTTTTGAATCGTATACATTAGTTGTATTATTGTTTGGCATTTTTTGAATCCTTTACATTATTATCATGTAGTCAATAGAAAAATGTAATGAGATGGTCATGGTTCAATTTTTCTTTAAACCAAATGATTTTGGTTTATTAAAAGAAAGAAGAGTGTGCACAAAAGAAATAATTACATTTTTCTTTAGGAAAAAAATAACCAAAGTTTAGAATAGAAGGCTCTCCTATAGCTCCAAAAGTAGTTGAAATTATAATTTTATTGTTTCAAGATTTTATAGCACAATCTCTACATTAATTACAAGAAAAAAGAGACAAAAAAGATTATGCAATAATGTTAGACAAGAAAGAAGAAAGATAAGAAGATTATACCATGTTCTATGCTTTTAAACCATCCTTAGCGAGAGTAAATTGTCTTGTATCTAGGTCATTACAATGAGATAGGGATGCTCCTCATGCTTGTGAATACAAAATCTTACGTATGACATTTTTATAATAGCTATGTAGGGGTAACTAAGAGTTAACTTTTGAAACAATTTGGTAGCATTGTCTTAATTTTCTATTTGAACGCAATACATTATTTAAGGAAAATTTCATGTTTGCCAAATATTAACAAGATTTACCTTTGATATTGTTCATTCTATTTCACTTATGCATTTAAAGTAAAAGACTTTGTTGTTAGTTAAAAAAGGAGCCATTCCAATGATGCAAGGGCCTTTATATGTAAGCACCAAGAAATTGGAAGCATTTGTGATGATACCTTGGACATCATTTGAACATCCATGTTTATGGGGATTCCTTAGACATGTTGGACACCATTTGAACATCCATTACAAGAAAGAAAAGAAATTTACAACTCCCAAACTAGGCCTAATGAGTATGATGGCCCCTATAGGTTGTTAAAATAAGAGAAGGATTGAGCGCAATGCATTCCACATACTTGTGAACATAGCATCCTTTATATGAGCATTTATAATAATTTCTGCCAATGAAAAGTAACACGGTATGTTAGTAACTTAATAAAGACACAATTTTACCTTTGAAAAAACAAAGAGGCTCTAAAGTAAGGCTTAAGTACATAATCGATAATGGTAATAAAGCTGACAATATGAGAACATGAATACTTGTGGGCATTATTTAATGGTTTGAATAATGTAGGGGGGGAATGGTGAGATAACAACAAGGCTAAGAGAAACAAAGGAAAGTTTAGCAAGTGAGGCTTTAAAGGGCTATTTTGAAAAGGAAAACTAAGAGTAATAACAAATCAGAGTGAGCATGAAAAAGAAAACAAAAAACTAGCAGTGGATATTTAAAAACAAAAACTAGAGAAGACGGAAACTTGCCAAGTGGCTTCTAGAGAATTAAAAAAAGTAATGGAAACGTTCCAAGTGGCCTCATGAGAAGGAAGGATTGGATGATGGATCTAGGGTAAAAGAGGCTTTAAAAAGGCAACCAAATAGGCAACCAAAGTAGTTCTAGACTCACTCAAGTCAAGTACAAACTGAACTCACGTTGTACCTCGGAAATATATTGGTTTTGACCTTCTTTTGGCCGTATTTGCGCCATTTGTACCCGTCCTTGAAGACGTTGTTTTCTGTCAAAACTATGTGTTTAGGCTCGCCAACAACCTCTAGCCTTTTCTGCTTTTTCCTACGCAGGCAATGGCGAACAGAGCCCATGAATGATGACTTTTCGAGTCCTTTACAGTCATATGCACTTCCTCGCGATTTATCGTGAACAATAGAAGGAAAATAATAACGTATGTAATGTTACCTATGAGAAGGATGGTCGGGAGTGAGATCAGGGCTGGAGCGTTCGTGGCAGCTCGTCCCTACGGGATCCTCCGACCAAATGGCGCCAGACCTGGTTGCATCCTCTTCCTTGTAACACGGAATCTCATCAACCGCTGGACTTGTGATGGACAATAGAGCGGGTAAAAAGTCTAGCCAGCTTTCATCAATATCTTTCAAGTTAGCGAAGCTTTGAGGGGAGTTCAGGTCCACCCAGGGAGAAGAAGTGTCGGAGTTCCCCGGGTATCCTTGGGTCTGGGTAATGATTTCGTCTACCTCATCGACAAGTTCATGCACCTCGACACAGTTTGCAGCACAAGCCAAGCCTCCGTGAGAGAAACCTGGTAGCGTGTCCGACGCTGCAACTTGGCAGCAATGATCCAAGCTGCGACTAGGAGTGCAGTCATCATGCAGGTCTTTCTGCAGCGAAAACAGCAGGTCATCATGGGGACGGCAGTCGAAGAGGGAGGAGGTATTGCTGTCAAGAATTGGCGGGGCATGAGGCGAGTTATCAGGAGCTCTAGCCAACCGTGAATGAGAGTGAACAGGCAGTGGAGATTCGATAAGCTGAAGGTGAAGCCACAGTTCTTCATGATATTTACCTACACTGCCCATAACGACCATTCTACCTTCCAAGCTCCATAAGACACTCCCCCTTATATATACCAATCCTTGCATCCCTACTTTCCTTCTCTCTACATGCACCTAAGTGAGCGAGGCACCTTGCCTAGTCAACGAAGGTAGCTTGCTTAAACACTTGCAATTTCCGTCTTTAGCAAACATGGAGAAGGGCATGAAACTCTTACGAATATATCTTTAACCTTTCAAAGTTAATTCTTCTTTACCCTTTAGATTACTCTAGCTAGTGTATTTCACCATTATAATATCTCCAAATGTTTTGATGATATCCTACAAAAGACAAACACAATCTTTACTCAGCTTATGGCTTCCTTTAAGCATTTGAAAAGCAATCAAAGATACCTTCAAATCATGTATTATCAACTCACTTATAGCTTATCTCTTTTCCCATAATTGTTTATATTTTAAAATGATGTAATAAATGAAGAATAAGATGTCTTAGCTTTGTTTTTTTTTTAATCATACGATGAATCTATACATAAAAAATTTATTCGATCTAGTGATTTATTCGATCTAGTGATTCATTCGATCTATTTTGGGAGGAGTGAAGACCCCACCAAGCTCATGTTTTTGTCAGCCTATGCATGCTTTTTTGAAGATTGTGAAAAGTGATGCCCGTATTGGAACCCCTCATGACTAGACCTCCAAGGGAAACTAATCATTGCACACAGTATTCTAGAGGTCAAATGATAAATCACCTCTTATCATGAGCCTCAATCCATGGCCTTCAATGCTTGTATTGTAGCTCAATAATGTCAATGCATGTACACCATTTACAACAAGTCCACACATAAGAAGTGATAGGCATTCCGCTCATGGGATATTAAAAGGGAAAACTCTAGTACTGTAACCATGATGTCTTACTACATTAAAAAACAAGTGTATACAGAAATCATGTTATATTTTATTGATAAAGTAACACATGCTTTTGTAACTTTACGTACAAAGATGACTTGAAATTACCTTATATCATCTTGTAACACACCTAAATTAATGGATATAACTGAGACCCTCCTAGCGTGAACGAATTTCTTTTCAAATATTAAAAGATGATAAGATTAAAGTTCAAAATATTTCTTATTGTAGGTTATAATCCAAATTTCAAACAATCCTTGAGAATTAATTTCAATTATAAGGTTCTATATTAATTTGATCTCAAGATGTTTTCTTTAACAAAGTATATAGCCTTATTGTGATTACTTGTATATGCTCTATTTTTATTTTTCTAGATATGATTAATTACATCGCTTCAGCCCAAATTATTAGTACATCATCAAGCAAGCACATTGGGTCCATAAGATGTGATGAAACTTAAGCTTTGATTGCAATGGATTGTAGAAACAATAAGAGATTTAAGGAATTATCCACACGATGAGATTGCATTGTGATTTCTAAAAGTGAAAAGTATGTATTGTTGCACAAAGTATAGGGTCAACCATATAATCTACCATAAAGTGGGTAGTACCTAGCTCCTTCATATATGGAAAAGGGATGGAAAATCCACAAGATATGCGATAGTGAAACATGTATCGCATTCCACTATCTTAGTGGAATTGATAGAAGGAACCTTAATTATACCATGTGCGAATATATGAGCAAGATTTTTCCAAAAGTTAGACAGCATAATTGCAACCTTTGTGAATTACTCTATAAAATAAATAAGGAGAGGATAGACCAGGTATTTTTAAAAATCTCGCATCTCAATTGATAACTTTAATTCTTATTATTTTCATGCATGCATGTAAAAGTATATGCAAGAAAAGGTTGGATCAAAATATAGAACTATCATGTAGCCATAACTACTCTTATTCTAAAATTTAACCATGAGGAACTTGTTTTTGTAGGTGCTAGCAAGATTTCAAAGTAAAACTTATTAGTTATAGTGCTATACTTGATCTTTCCTTGGCAAGCATGAAGAAGTGTACAAAGTGAATGTAGTTGAATTGCATAGATTTGAACTTGAAAACTACCTACATAGACTCTGGGCCAAGTTGACCTAGAGTTAGCAAAATTCTTTTCATGATGATGTTGTACTATTTTTAAATAATTAATCATAAAAGTTCATTAAGAAAGATTTTTATTTAAAAAACTAATTAAAATATTATTTTTAAAGTATTAATATTCTAGTATATACTATTGATAATAGTTTACCCAACTTTCATGTTCTTATTTTTTAAATGTGTTTGTCTTATTTTATCAAAAAACATGCTAGAAATTTATTGGTAATAAAAATCACTCGTGTAGATATTTTGAGTCACTATACAAATAAGTTCTTACAAGAAGATCATCTATTTCTTTAATGGGTTAAGGATGGAACAATTAAAGAGACAAGATTTCGTCAATCTCACAATGCAATCATTCATAAAATGTTCTTTCTAATCGTTTCGACATTTGATTGCTAGATTTTGAGTTGATATGCAAAAGTTATCAAAGATGCATTGCAAATCAGCACTGTGATCATGATTGATGAAAATGGCTCATGCAAGATTTTTCAAAGAGTATGGGCTAGTTATTTTGACTGGCTAGATCACTATATTTCAAGTTCAGGTAAGAAAGTTATGGTTATTTCTTTTTGCTGCCTACTGTCAATAAACTGGTAGAAGAGTGTTTGGATAGGAAGATGAACAGCCATAGCCAAAGAGGACTTGATCTTAGGACATGAGGATGGAAAAGGTTCATACTTTTATAGAATCAACAATATTTGAAGTAAAAGCAAAAGCAATGAAAAATTAGACTTAATGATAAGAAGCTTCCTGATATGGCTTTGCCCTCCCGCTTTCAGTCTCCACCAACTAATCACACCATCTTGCACTCAGTATTTGCGTTCCCTTAGATCTAACACACTCGCATATCATGCTTTCACATTCCCGAATGGAGCAATAAGAGGCTCAATCACATAAAGCAAACTTCTTTAGCTACATGACCCCACAAAAATTTAGATAAAGAGGAGATCCAACGTCCACCAGCCATATCCATAAAAACCAAGAGCACAGGATCATTGTTGCAAGCAGAGTCAATCTTTAGGGATGAAGATCTTATCTAATCGATGCCAAGTAGAGTCTCAATCTTGTCGTTAAGAGTAAGGTAGCCCAATCTACATGCTTTTGCAGTGATAATTATATACTTTCAATAGACTAGAAAGTTGATTGGAAAAATCACTTGGACAAAAGGTTATCTATAAACCTACTAATTGTGGCTGCATGAGTTTCGGAAAATCTTTGTTTCAACTACTTTTGCATCTGATAAACAAAAGAAAAGCACATCGCCCACACTGTTTTATGTACAGCAATGATTTTATGAAAAGCTAGCATGCTTTATTTTGCTACCATATGAAAGCAAATTTTGCTTTCTATTAGGTCATCAGTGAAAACAAGAGTTTAATGCTTCAGCACTTATGGTTTCATCCTTCTTTTGCAAAAGTAAAATCCAATGATGCTTCAGATTTATTAAGCTAGTTTTTATTTAGCACATCCTTTACTGACCAGCTTCTTATTTAGTGCATCGCTTGTAGAGTCTTTGTGTAAGTACTTTTCTACTCAGCATTCATAGAACGTCCTTTAACCAAAGAGCTTTGTCAATATCTATGCTTAGGTAACTCACAAAACCTGATTGCTTTTCAGTGAGACAATGATGGTTAATTCCAAGATCACCAACCACTATGACATACATCTATGTGTTGGAGCTTTTCTTTACCTATTGGTATAGAGATAAACCATCTTCCTTCAATGTTGTACATGATTAGGAACCATGATATCATCATAATTCAGTACAATGCTCCATCCTTGATATTTCACTTGAAAGGTTATGTTATTTGTATTCCACTACATTCATATGCTTGATGTTTTATTCACAATGAAAATACATGTATTATTATGTTCTGCCAAAACAAGTTTAGCTAAAGCTTCAAGTTTCCATGAATCTTGGTTAAAGAGACTTGCCAAATATTCTATATCAAGCTTTACGTTCAGCATGAGCTGATTGATTCAAAGGAGCTTCCAAAATGTTTTGTATTATTTTGAAGGCTAGATTTTCTTCTATTATCTTATTCTTTACTTTGGATTTCCTAAATGTTTTGTGTTATTTTGAAGGTGAGAGTTACTTTCAATTATCTTCTGATTTTGAAAGCAAGTTATCTTTCATCTTTTGTCAATTAAGCATGCCTATAAACCATCCATTGTATTTAATCTAGAGTAGGATAAAGATTTGATATTGGGGTCAACATTTGCTTGGGTCTAGCCAATTGCAAAACTATTTTCGAGGCCATTTTGGGGCCGCAACGCGATGCACTCTCGGGTGAATATTTGAATTTTGCACGGATCTGACTGTTCTCTTGCTGGAAACTTCTTCGACATCATGAAGGCACACTAGCATAATAATGAGACACAATCTATTTGTTCTAAACACTGCATAGTTTGATACATAGCATCTATGTAGTACTTTGTGCAGTGCGTCTCTGGCCTACACCACCTGATCACTTATCATCGTGCAGCCTTTTGCCATAGCTTTGCCACCTATCACTAGGCATCGCACCCATGTAGATCATTAAAATTGAAGGTTGGCTTGGAGAGCCCACCGCACTAGTTCTTGGCATAATAATTAGATGCAATCTATTATTCTGAACACCACCGCAATGTAGCCTCTGGCCTAACCACCTGTCATCATGTAGCCTTTTACCACATCTTTGCCCACAGCCCAAGCAAATCATAGGTTGGCTTGGAGAGACCATCGTGCTAGTTTTTGGCATAGTAATTAGATGCAATATGTCATTCTGAGCATCACCTCAATGCAGTCTGTGGCCCGACGACCTCTCATCACCAAGAATTCATGGTTGTCTTGGAGAGACCACCGCATTGTTTCTTGGGATTATAGCTCCGTTACCTATTTTTATGTATTACAGGAGGAGGTCTATGATGACTAGTGCACTAGCAAACAGAAGGAGATCTATGAAAGCCACCGCATTGGTCCTTTGAGTTATATATTGGTGTACCAAGGAAAATGTATTCTATTGTGCAACCAAGCAAAATACAATTGATGATATGTCCCTTGAGGGGTCCAATTCAGGGGCAAGGGCCATATTGACATGCCATTTCTATCCAGCGGCATCCTAGATGTTGTATAATGCATGTCAATATGGCCCTTGCTTCTAGAGGGGATCCCCCAAGGGCCATATCGTCAATTGCATCTTTTGAAAGTTTAATTGTAGTTTTCTAGATGTATCTCCATGCAACCACAATGGTGGGGTCGTTGGAGTTATTTTAGTGCTATTTTGGTCGTAAACAAAGGAAATTGTAGCCCTTCTTTCCTGGTATTTAGTCCTTGTTGTAGTAAATATAAATAAAGGAAAAAGTACAATTTATCAAGTGCAAAATGAGCAAAAGAGATTACAATGCACATCTACGTCCAATAACAGGTTATACAAAAACTTATACCAAGCAAAAATTGAACAAAAGATCTTACATTTATAACAACCTGGCAATGGCTGAAAGCCTTAAAGGCCAAAAGATTATAGGTAGCGGCCATAACCATTCAAATATAAAAGTTAACAACAATGCATACTGAGAGCCTCAAATTGAACAAAAAGAGATTACATAAATACCTTAGAGACCAAGACATTACATCCAGTGAGCCAAAAGATCATTGAGAGAAGCCCAAAAGATTACATTTAGCCATTGTTGAGAGCCTCATCTGAGCAAGAGGGAATTTGTACAACTCAATTTTTTGCCAGTCTAGCTTGTTACATTAAATATTTTTCGGGGAGGATACAATGGAGAGGCCAAAGACCATGCACATTGCCAGGACTCAGATTATGGCCCCCCCTAATAAGTCGAGAGTACTCTGCTCTAAAAGTATTGAGGCCTTCATCAACATCTAGGGGGAACCCATACATCACAACCATAAAGAGGCCCTCTGTGAGCATGTAATCTAAGGTGGTGACATGCATATGTGTGGGGAATCGACCTTGGGAACGAAGGGTCTCCACTAGTCCTAGCATTTCTACTCTAAGTGAGTGCAACACAATCACCTTATACGAGAAGGAAGATAACATTGGGATCAAAGAGCATCGAGGGGGCGTGGTAGTAGGCATGTTGAAGATGAGTGGGTGAGCAATAGATGAGTAGGGGAGCAAATGAGTGACAAAAGTTAGAGAAGGGAGCATGGAGAAAAGTAGAGCAGAGGTGGAAAATGGCTAGAGGAGGGATGTGGAGAAAAGTAGCAGAGTGTGTGGAGCAAAGTAGCAAAGTATGGGTAGATCAGAGCAACGGAGTAAAATGCCAAATGCCACGCATCTTATATATATTATAAACTTTGAGCCACCATGGTGACTAGAGCCTAGGGTTCCATCCATATTAATTGTAGGCCATTGCTGTGGAATCTTAGGTGCCACCCTAGACAGGCTGGTAATCATGAAGAAGATGCCATGTGGTGCCACTCTGGTGGCTTGTAATTAATTTCCAACTCGGTGGAATCTTAGCCATGACAGATGTGGCTGATGAGAGCCACCACCACGAGGCAGTAATTCCCACAAAGGTAAAGCATGAAGCTCTAATCACTCATAACCATGCACTCTAGTTCTCTACTGAGCATGCAAGCTCGGTGAGTGGTAATTTTTACTACACTCATAGTGATCATGCATGCTTAAGCCCGATGGTGGGCTAGCGGTAGTTGGTAATTTTAACTACTAGCCTGGTGGAATTGTAGCAATGACAAACGTGGCTGTAATCACTCATTACCATGCACTCTAGTACTCTATTGAGCATGTGAGCCCGATGACTAGTAATTTTTACTACACTCGTAGTGACCATGCATGCTTAAGCACGGTCGTGGGTGAGCGATGGCACAGTGGAATCATAGCCACGACAAACGTGGCTGATGATAGCCACCACTATCGAGCAGTAATTCCCATAAAAGTAAATCATGAAGCCTAATCACCTCCAGTCCCTCATTACCATGCACTCTAGTACTCTCCTCTCGAGGGGTTCACCTCATGAGTCAATCATGTGGCACCAAAATATAGTAAAAGACGATGAACAACTAACCTCGTTGGTAGACTCTGCCAACCATGCCTCCAAATCAGCAATACATGCGTCATGCTCATCTATGGGAGGTGGAATCTGTAGTGTGCACATGCAAAAATCATTCTAACATGACTTTGCAATGAAAAAAAACATGGCAAATTTTCTAGATCAAGAACAATGATCTCTACCTATACAACAGATCTCGACAAGGCAGAGACCATATCGTGCAAGGATGCGGCTACAAAATGAACGTCCAAATGTAGTTGTCCTCCGATATATCATAATGCTGGTGCAGGGACCGTATGGCTCGGGTGCCTTGTGTTGACATTGTACACCTAATGTCTAGCTACTAGCATCCCATCCTACCACGTCCAGCTCCTAATCCAAGATGCACACTGAGATAGTCCACCCTATGCCCAGGGATGAACTCAGCATATAGCTACATCGCAAATGAGTGAGGGATTTGGCGGTTGTGAGGCAACTGGTAGCGATATACCTCGGATAGATATGCACTGTCATGATGGGGTGCGTACACTGCAATATGTGAAAAGGCTATCCTGAACAAGGTCATTGGGACATTGTTTGAACATCCCAAAAAATTAGATCTAGAGCTACCCTTCTATGAGGAGAATCACACTCAAATAGGGCATGTATGGCTCTCCAATCCATGCCCTAACCTCCTACCTCGTTCTCTACCTGCAACTGAAACTTCTACTGAAGGTCCTCGTGACCACCTAGTCGACGTAGGCCATCAATGACTACATCCACACTCGCGACCAAGTGAGGGGGAGGCCTAGCATCCTACACAGTCCTCATCTCGACTCTCAAAATCTCAATCTGCTCATGTACACTTGTGGGAGCTACCTCAGGTCTACACAAATAAACACATGTCTAAGGTCACTAACTCAAGTTGCATATGTACGTTTTCATGTGTCTACTATTAGCTGGAAAAGAAATCAGGACCAGAAGCTAGAGGCTAAGCATGGCGACGCTCGAGGGCCATAGAGGAAAGGAGATCATGAGGGCGAAACGTTATCATGGGAGGGGAAAAGGAATTAGAAGGGGAGGGAATGAAGAGGGAGACTATGACACAAGGGAAAAGGAAGAGGGGGAAGAGAAGCATGTACATGATAGGAGGAGGAATGTAAAGATGGAGACATCAAGGGAAGAGGACCATACTTTATTTGAAAGAAAGGATGAGAGGGAAATATCAAAGTACTAGCTAGGTGGCTTTACAAGAATCAGCGTGTCTCATCAAGGAATAGCCCCCTCCTTTTATAGCCAAAAGAGGGGGTCTCTCCCAATTAATGCATCCTCCCACATGCATGGTGTGTGTGGAAAAGTCTCCCATGTGGGCTAGGCGGTTACGCACTCTCAATTGTGTGGGACAACCCTTTGCCTTAATTTTCCACATAAATCAAGCCCCATATCTCAAGTCTATGATACTCCCTTGGTCTCTTCCCAATTTTATAATATGTTCAAACCTCTAGGAGGACAAGTGGAGGGTTGGCACAAGGAATCTTGCCACCTCATCCCCATTATTTAACTTGCTCTCTTGGACCTTCTATACCTCCCCCACATGGGCCTATCCTATACGGAGGGAATAACCCAATATAGTATCCATCTCCACCTATTTTATATTACTTCTCCCATGGACTTTGAGCCATATCTCACTAAATGCAGCCTAGGTGGAGGGGTGGCACATGCAGGAGCCATGCCACCTTACATGTTATAATATTACTACCATGGATTATGTACAACACACCTTATGGGTCCTCTTACGTGGAAGGGTGGCACATGGTCATGCCCTGCCACCTCAACGCTAGGCCCTATGCACACCATATTTTATTATACTATTGCCACATATACAAACACACACACATATTAATGCCTTTTTCCTTAGACAATTTTACCCATAACAGGTCACCCCCCCTAGGCAGGGAATGCACAGCATTTCCATGCTTGGGTCCATCACGCACAAAGAAAGGCTTGAGGTAATGCTTGTTGATCACCTTCTTGCCATATGGTTCATGCAGCTCCTAAACTTGTACAAACCCATTGCTATGTTCCTTGATGACTTTGTATGGACCAATCCACAGTGGCAGAAACTTCTTATCCATTTGGTGGTTCAATTTGTTATCAAAGCATAGCAAAACATCCCCCTCAGCAAAGTGTCTTTCCCATCCCTTGCGAATCTTAGCATCGAAGTGGGCCTTTTGTTGATTCTTTTGGATCTCTATTTGGTGTAGTGCAAGGTGTCGGGTTTCATCTAACTTCTCAAGTTGTACCATCTGGCCTCTACATGTTCATCTTCTATCATCCTCTGTTCCTGTACCAACCTCAAGGCCGGAATCTCTATCTCTAGTGGTAAAACTGCCTCAGTACCATACACCAACTCAAAAGGAGTGTGACCTGTAGATGTTTTATGAGAGGAGCTCCCATATGTCCTGATTTCAAGATCAGTGGAGGAGGGGCTCTCGCACTGTGCTGCAGAGGGGGAGGAAAGATTGTGTGAGGAGATCTCAGACTGCTATGCAGGGTCCATTATGAGAGGGGATAGAAGTTGCAGGAAGATTGCAAGGGAGATATTAAAGGTTGAGAGGGATAGAAGATAGGAAATGGAATAGTGGAGGCTTGAGTTTGCAGTCCAATTGCAAGGGAGAAAGAAATGGTTGAGAGGGATAGAAGATGAAGTAGTGAAGGAAATGGACTAGTGGAGGCTTGAGATTGCAAGGGAGAATGAAATGGTCGAGAGAGATAGAAGACAAAACGGTTAAGGGATTAGAATAGCGGTTTGTAGCATGACTAGACTATCAAGGTGAGAGCCACCATGGTGGTTGTAGCCCAACTATTGTCGATGTGAGAGCCACCACAGTGGTTGTAGCCCAACTACTGTCAAGGTGAGAGCCACCATGGTGGTTGGTTAGAATTTTGATTAATTCAAGGCGGCAATACTGACTTGCATGATGGTAATGAATGATTAGAGGTGGTGTCGTCTAAGATTCCCAGCCATGTCTATGGTGGCAATGGCTAAGACCCATTGGGCTAGCAATTACCAACCACCATAGTGGCCTACAATTACTCAGCTTCTAGTTACCACCATTTGGCTTACATGCATGATTACTACAAGTGTAGTAAATTACCAGCCACTAGGCTTGCATGCTCAGGAGAGTCTCAGGGGGTGCACTACTAAGAAATCCTAGGTATCATGTGTGTTCAAGGGATATTTAAAAAACCCCACAACTAAATTCCCCCCCAATAAAACCACCCCTCTTTACTTTTATGAACTAATGGATTTTTTCCTAAAGTCGATTCTAAAAATTACTCCCGTTAATGTAAGGGTGGTCACAAGCTAAGGGTGTCCACTTTTTGACCACTCTAGGCAAAGTGTGACACCCCAAGTCACAAATACAAAGGATTGCACTACCTCGATCGTGGTACTACATGCAATTGAGCTTCAACACGTGGAGGTTTGGGAGTTGACGAGTGGAGGTTAGGGAGGATCAATAAGCTCGATTGTGGTATTGTGCAAAAGTCACAGCTCAACAAATAAACCTCAAACGTGATTATGTGCCATCCAGAGTGCCTATCTCGTTCGAGGTGTGTGGCAGCCTATGTGCACATCCGAAAACCTCGATTGTGGTATCTGGGCACAACACTCTGGGTACCCATGGTAGCACTAGTGGCAGTGAGTTGGCAAGTCAAATACCATGATTGAGGTATTTCATATCGCGATCGTGGTATTTCCTACCTCTATCATGATATCTTATACCTCGATCATGGTATTTCATACCTCGATTGTGGTAGGCATGGATAACACATCTTGAGCCCGTGACAATGAGTTGGCATTCCAACTACCTCGAATGAGGTATGTTGATGTGGCATATGTTCAGCATTTGGCAAGGCAAATCCTACGTGGTATTCTTGCATGGTCGCAGAAGTACCTTGATCGAGGTAAGTTGGCATGTTGAGTTGGCAGAGAAAACCTCAATCATGGTCGTTTCATGGATCCTTCACATGGATAGGTGTTGCATGTAGACCTCGATTGAGGTATGGTTCTTCATGCCTCACATGCATACGTGTGTGAAGGAAACCTCGATCGTGGTATGTTCATACATCCCTCGCATGCATGGATGTCACATCAAATCCACTATTGAGGTATTGA
The DNA here is from genome assembly GCF_047967505.1 of Dipteris shenzhenensis. NCBI lineage: Eukaryota > Viridiplantae > Streptophyta > Polypodiopsida > Gleicheniales > Dipteridaceae > Dipteris > Dipteris shenzhenensis. The sequence continues at coordinate 34,114,154 of NC_141622.1, forward strand.
TTATATGGTATGCCCTGCCAATTACCACGATCGAGGTAATTGACTATGATAAGCCATTGTGATTACCACAGGGAGGTTGACACGTGCCTGAAGTTTAGTCCAAAACCAAGATTGAGATGGTAACTGCAACTTTTTGATAGAAATCCTTGATGGACATCTCAAACAGACATGGCAAGTGGAGGCGATCCAAATGCAAGGCAGCATGATGAGGGGAGGGGCAAAGCGACAATGTGAGGGGCACCCGAAGATTCTAGGTTGGCCCTCATGCATAATGTTTTTCAATAGGGCGCTTCCTTATGTGTTTTTTTACGATGAGACCCGTGGCTAAGGGACGGGGGAGGTGGAGGGAGTGGGGAGGGAGGTGGAGGCGTATGGAGGGAGGTGGAGGTGTATGGAGGGAGGCATAGGGAGTGGGGAGGGAGGCAGAGGGAGTATGGAGGGAGGTGGAGGCATAGGGAGGGTGGCTATGGGAAGGGGGAGGCGGAGGGAGGTGGAGGCGCAAGGAGGGTGGATGAGGGAAGGGGGAGGCGAAGGGAGTGGGGAGGGAGGGTGGTGGAGGGAGTGGGGGGCGAGGTGGAGGCATAGGGGGGGGGGGAGAGACAGATGGAGGCAAGGATGTGGAGGTGGAGGTGGGGGGGAGTGAAAGGCATGCATTGGGGTGAATTCTGGGTGGAAATCCCAATCGTTGGGGGCATCTGCATGTCCACTTGTTATAATATGTTGTTATGATGCATGCACTCACCAAAATGCACGTTATCATATTGAATGTTATCAATTGACTCACCAAAATGCTGTTATTTATCAAATGCATGGGCAACCATATCGGACAATGGATACCACTTGTCTGTAGGTTTAGGCATCAGTTTTATTTTCTACATGTTAATGTTGCATTTTTCATGTCCTAGTTTGGGAATTGTAAGCTTAAAAGTTCGTGCTATGAATTCAAATCCCAATGGCAATCTATGCTCTTATTTCTAGTAAGCGATATTTTAATTCTTGAAAGGGCATAAAGACAGTGAATAATATCCAAGTTTAGACAGTTTAATTTGGTTCTCTCATAATGTATGATTTGATAAGGTTTATAAGTGTAGAATTCCATGGTATATGATAACAAATACATAGTCTTGTAAGAACTTTTCTTCATAGCTGGAAATTTTATAGAACCAAATCAAGTATAGTGGGGTAATGAGAATGGGTTGTGTCTTTTCAAAGCATCCTCATGTACCCCAATGAAGTGACAACATCCTTGTGTACCCCAATGAAGTGACATATACTAATAATAATGGTGAGAAACATTATCCAAAAAAAAGATCTAAAAATGTGTGCAGAGGGTTTCTCTCATTTGCTCAAAGAGAAATGTGGAGGGTTGTTTTGCTGGATAGTCTATCTCTTCTCATCTCTATTTATTATAAAATTTAGAACTAGTGAACATGAGATTTTGAGATGTACATGTTAGTCATTGGAATTTGTTAGGCATAGAGTTATGATGTTTAACAAGTCAACGAGTCTGTTGGATGGTATAGTGATGGAATGAACTTTTATAATGAATTGTACGTGAGTCTATGGGTTTAGTTTAATGTTACAAGTATTTGTCTTTGAATGCTTAAGCCTTTTGTTGACTCACATCTTTATCATCAATGCAATTATAGTCATGAGTAGAATGACTTATTGGTAGATAGGCTAAGCATCCAACACCTTTGTCCAATTTAAAGGTTTGCATCCTAGGTTGCCTTAATTTCTACAAATGGATTACATGATGATTGCAACATGTATCAAGAATAGAGGTCCTCCATGTAGTTTTGTTAGAATGTGCAAAATAAATAAAGAGGCAGAAATAGGCCTTGTTCTCTCAGAGCATATACCTCTAAAGTCTTTATGCGACTTTGCTTGCTCCTTTGTGTGACTTTGCTTAGCTCAACAGACACCACAACTTCTATATTAATTCCATTTTAGTATTATTAGTTTAGGAGGTTAGCATAAAGGCCACATGGTAGTGCCATGAGAGTGCTCTCAACAAAAGCAAGAACGAATACCGGCTAACAACTCCCATTGCAAATGCAATGTCTGGTCTAGTAGCTATCATAGCATACATAAGACTCCCAACTGCTGATGCAAAAGGAACCTTGGCCATCATGGCCCTTTCCTCATCTAATTTGGGGCTATCTGTATGACTCAGTCTCACATATGGAGGCAATGGAGTACTCACTACCTTCCCCCCCTCCATATTGAAATGCTACAATACTTTTGTAACATACTCTTTTTGTGAAAGCCAAAGGAGTTTCCTACTCCAATCATGCGTGATGCGCATACCAAGAATATGACCTGCAAGTCCCAAATCCTTCATATCAAAGCTAAGATTATCAGGCTATTATCCTTAGCCCTTCAGTGTAGAGGCAGTGATCAATTTCACTCCTTCTATAACCCTGGGACCGAATGAAAGCATCAAACTTCTACTACCATTCTCTAGGCGCTTGCTTAAGACCATAGAGACTCTTCTTTAGCTTGCAAACTAAATGCTCTTTGCCCTTTTCTTCAAAGCCTTCTGGTTGCACCATGTAAATTTCCTCATGCAAATCCCCATGCAAGAAAGCTGTCTTGACATCCATCTGCATAAGCTCCAAATACTCTGATGCCACTAATCCAAGCATGCATCTAAGTGTGGTCATCTTCACAACCGGAGAGAATATCTCATCAAAGTTCACACCCTTCTCTTGCTTGAACACTTTAGCGACCAAACGGGCCTTGTACATAGCCACATCATCACCTGTGACCTTCATTTTGTAGACCCATTTACATGGCAATGCTTTCTTTCCATGTGGCAAAGAAACCAAGTCCAAGTCTTATTCTTCATAAGTGAACTCATCTCTGATTGCATAGCATACTACCACTTGCATTGATCCTCGCGCATCATAGCCTCTCTGTAGCAAGAAGGCTCCCCACAATCAGTAAGCATCACATAGTCTACCCCTGGAACAAACCTATCAGGAGGTCTAGACATTCTGGATGATATTCTCTAGGGCATTTCAGATTGCTGTCCCACCTAAATATCAGCCACATTTGGCTCATCATTTCCACCAATAGACGATCCATCATCTACCCTTGATTGTATACCTCTGGGAGTACTTGGTGGTACCATTTCTTGCACATTTGGTGCATGGACAGCTTGCTGTCTAACAATATATGCAGGTGGATTCACATCCTGGAAAGTGATTCGCCTCATTTTCACATCCCTCATGGGTGCCTTATACATCTCCTTCTCATTGAAGACTAAACACCTTCTCCTTCTCTACACTCCTTTAGTTATGGCAGCATTCGAGGATGTCTCCAACAAGTACCATGTTCCCTTAGGGTTGGAGGCTAAATATGCAAGCACATGTAATCTAGGATTGAGGGGAGCTTCCAAAATCCACAGTCTTTGTTTGCAAGGAAAGAAGCATCTCGACCTTTTGGTAGAAGGATCCTTGTATCCTTTAGATCCTACCAACCAAAAGAACCCTCTTTTTCATACAATGTTGGAAATGGACATGCGAGGTTTCTTGGTTATTGGAATCGGTTAAAGAATGCTCAGTCAATGGCTATGCAAGTAAGTGAGATGCGTAGAGCCCAAGCAGAGATGCTAGCACATTTAGCAAACAGCACCATTTTTGCAATGCATAACTCTATGCAGGATCTTCAAAGTAAGAACCAGGATCTTCATGGTAAAGCCAAAGCATTGGACTTGGACTGAAATGAATTGTACTTGGAACGACATAAATTAGAAGAGTCACTCTGTAAGCTAGCTGAGTCCAAAAAAGCCTTGGAAAGATCTATATACAATCAAGTTCAATGAGCCGTAGAGAAGAAATGAGAGAAGGTATAAGAACGAGTGTAAAAGATGAAAGAAACACCTTTGGGATTGAAGGAGAGGAAAAGAAGGTACTTACATAACATGGATGCATTAGCACCCACTGGTGGTGCTAGAAAGAGGAGAGTTTGGGCTACAAGGTTGGTTATCAAATGTTCCAATGAAATTACACTCTTTTGTGCTACACTATTTGTGACTAAGTTTTTATTGTGTCCTTCTTTAGGAACTTCATGGAAGATGTGATGGGAAGAACGGACGGGGATGATATTGGCTATTCATATGCTCTAGCTAGTTTATTGAAGTCAAGCAATGTCATTGGGATACAAAGGGACCCAAGACACAAGCGCCCACCTGTGCAAGTTGCTGAAGAGGTGATGAAGGACTTCAAGGATATTGTGGATGCAAAGGAGATGCTTATAACTTGTGATACTACCGGTGTAAGTCGTGAAGCTTACACATCTGTTTTCAAAATTTTCAAGTCTGCTATTTTGGGAAAGTATAAGAAGTCTACAGTGCCCCTACCCACACCTTGGTCTATGAGACGTGCATGGCAAGAAACAACCAATGTGCAAGAGAAATGCTTGGAGGGTACCATTGCAAAAGGGGCACAATGACTTGGAAGAGTTAAAAAAAATCTAGCTTGCAAACCTTGAGATGAATGCTTTCAACAATGTCTACTTAGATGTTGTGAAACTGCAACAAGCAATGGTCAAATTCTATGGCATGAGAGAAGATGGTAAGAGAAAATCCATTATAGCATTGCACTTTACTTTGTTCATTTCCTATATCATGTTTATCCTAATGATTTCTCTCTTTTGTTGTACAGATTGGGATGGAAAGCTCATATTTGTCATCAAAATGGATGAAGTTCAATTGGTGAAAGAACACAAGTTAGAGAGAGTCAGCATCTACATTATGAGAATAAAGCCTTAGCCTTTGTTCAAGGGAACAAATAAGTACAGCAAGATTTCTCAGTGCAATCAGAGAAAGATATATGGTGGCTTGCAGCATTTGAGATTCCGAAAGAGTGCCATGAGACATTGAAGCGATCCAAAGACAAGAGAGAGGGCAAACATTGACAGTCGATGGCCATGGAACCTTTCAAGTTGAATGGCATCTTGTTGGTGATTTTAAATCCCTCAATGTGCTTGCATAGTTGTGATACAAGGGCAAATGCAATGAACACATGCCTTTATTGCATGTGTTTGCAACATAAGCAAAAGGCTGGCTTACAATGGGAGAATGGCATTCTATCTTGCATCCAAATGCAAGCTCCCAATCGCAACAAGAAGGATTCAAACTGGGATCCCATCTTGCCCATCCCACTTGAGAGAGTACACATATGTACTTTACACATAGAACTATGCATACTTGATAAGTTGTTGTATTTGCATCTTGTTTATGCTTGGAATTTAATTCCGCAAGAAGTATTTGCATGGTGCATTGCAGAAGCTGAGAAGTTGCTATCAGAGATGGGATTCCATGGAGGACATGTCAAACTTAAGGAGGATAAGAAAATGTCTTGGGAAACACAGAATCTTTTTGCAAAAGGGTCCATGGGTGGAGGGAAGGCAAGGAGATTCCTATCAACCACAATCTTGACAAAGACAAACATACATTGTCTCAAAGTAGTTTGGGTTGGGAATACTGGAAAGCATTGTGTGAATGCATGACCAATAAGGCTTCTCATCCTCAAGTAGCAACTTTGAGAGCTAAAGTATGGACAAAGGTAGATGCATTGATAAAATTGCTTTGCCAGGTTTAAATCGATGAGATGTATTATGAAAGGTTCAGGATGGCTGCGAAAGAGTTTATGCAATTAATGTGGTTAAAGCATGGGGGGAGTCGCACATTATGCATTACATGGTAATCTTGGCACCATCATAACATTTAGCACTTGCTTTATAAACAAATTTTTGTTGCTGAAATGATTCTCATCATGTTTGCAGCATATTCTCTATGCACACGAACATCAAAATAAAAAATATTATTCAAACTTACCACTACAACATCGTCGGCTTCTATCCCTTCCCCATTTGCAATGTTGATGGAACCAGGTGCTGTGTGATGAAGGACCACATAGTTTTTGTTCTATGCATATGTATATTTTGAAATAAAGAAGCAAAAATGTGCAGAGGCATAAACCAAGATAACCTTGCCCATTTGGATCCAAATGTAAACTTCATGGCCATGCCCACATCCTTTGTAATCTTGTCCTTGTACGATTGCAATGTCCTCGAGTCCACATTGCTGTAATCCATGTCTTGAAGTTGTGGTGGTGCAATGGTTTGTAGACGGCCATAGCTTGATGATGTTGTTGGAGTGATGTATGTTGCATTATACCAATACACATTCTTCATTCGCAAGGAGGACAACTTCTCCCCGGCATGCATTTGCTTACCTAAATCCTCATGAATCGCAATGAACTTGCCTATGAATGATTCAAATGGTTCCCACTCCTCAAAGTCCGAAGGGAAAACAATATGCCACCATGAATAAGAGCTCTTAAAAACCAAACACAATTTCCAAATGGAGTCATTACACTTACAGGTGAAAAAGGTACATAGATAGAAAGGCTCACAATGTGATGGTATCCTAGATTGATTGAATGATGGAGGAAGCCGCATATCTTTTCCCATGTAAACATGTTGCACTTTTGCAAGCCATCCTTTCTTCCCAAACTTGAACTTCAAGATGCACCCTTCCACTCATGCAAGATGTCACCTCTCTTGCTCTTGGGAAGCTATGTGGACCTTTGGCTGATCCTCTCATCATTATCCAGTCATTTAAGCTGTAGGTGCAAGGGATCCACTCATCCAATGCATTTTTGGTGTTGTGGAAGACACAAGAGTGTTGAGAGTTCACGCTCAACATCATGTGATCATGTGTGCATAGCACATCACGTGATCATATGTGCATAGCACTAACCTTATAGAGTGCTATAAAGGAAAGGGTTAGATCCCCTAACCCTAACCCTAAAAGGGTTTGTATATATTCTATTTTTTTAACTAATTCTAGTGTACAGTTAGTCATTTGTGGTGTGCTCTCTAGCTGCTCCCTCTCTCCTCATCTCCACTCTTCTCCTCTCCCCTCTTCATATTTTGTCATGGTATCAGAGCATGGTTCTGCCTTCCGTTGAGGCGCCATCCTTCTTGTGAGAGTGATTGAGAGATTGAGAGATCGAGAGAGATTGAGCGTTCCATTCTCTTCCAGCCCATGCAAGCTCTAAATTTCTTCCCAAATACTTGACCTTTTTTACGCAAGCTAGCCCGCGAATGACATGGTCAGAGGTGAAAGTATTACTTGAATAATTTATCCCTCAAGTTTTGGAGATCCAATAGGACAATGGGGATTATACGAGAAGGTGAGCAATGTAGCCTTACCCGACAATGGAGAGTGAAGCTTGCACTCTGGACGACTGAATGAAAGGTGTCGCAGATATCTAAATTTATAAAAAACCAGAAGGAGAAAGGGTCCGTCGGAAAGGCAACAGCTAGTGCCCTGGTCCATATGACTAAGATGGCTAGTGGTCCAGAAGCAAATGCTGACTTAGGTCAAGTTGAAGGGAGAGCACATATAGAACTCTGTACTACATTTGCCGACATGTGCTCCCACACAGTACACTTTCCATTGCATGCGTTGACCTTGCACAAGTCGGTGGGAAAGGGAGGAGAAGGGAATCTATTTAGGATACAGGTGCAGGGTGTCCCAACAGTTCTGTCTGAGTGGGGATTATCAATTGGGGAAGAAGCCTCCACTAGACTGAAAGTCTATATCCACAAGTCCTGGCTTTTGCTCCTCCTAGGGCATTTCCATGGTTAGCACCGAAATTATATGTCAATACTACTACTCAGGCAAATTCGAAGGGTGCATGGGCATCGGAGTCAGATTGCTTTGCCATTGGATGGCTATTTCAGCAAATTGCCAACTTTCTCATAGATTCTGTAGATGCTCTCAGTGACGTGGGAACGCGCTTTGCAATATTGATCCAAAGGAGAGACCTCACATGGGAGCAATTTTAAAAAAACTGCATAGTTTCAATGTAAACGAGGATGTGGCAATGCGACCCATTGAGGAAATGAAGACATGTTGAATAAAAGCACTATGATTGCCAAAGTTTGATGTCTTTGAAAAATGTTAATGTGGGTTTTAAAATGTGACAATTTGTTCGATTTTGACATTTTTATTCGTACTGTTTAATCGATCGTGATCAATCCTTAATTCTGTTAGTTAGATAAATTATTATATGGTATGGTTGGCGTAAGCATGTTATAATTATATGTTTCAATAACAAGTCGCTCACTCAATCTCACATGGTGCTTAGATCTTTCTTGCTCCCTCCTCACGAGTCACCATGGCATCCGCATCACAATGTGGAATGCAAGTTGCATACACATCTCAAGATCCAAGCATGAGGGGAAAGCAAGCCATGAAGCACATGATGGATGTGGCTGATGCTACCCTCCTGCCGACATGAAGAGATGAGGCACGTGCAATTGCCAATGCAAGTGTATTTCATGATCCAAACGGTTGGAAATGGAACCGTATCAACACAGTGGTGACCAACGCGGACATTGCAGTGGTATGGGATTGCGGTGATGCCTCACATGGACGGTGGCCCATCAAGAATGGCCGCCACCCTACTATGAGGGATAATGCATATACTATATATACTGTATGATCAAGTTTGACAAGCCTCATAGCGGGGCTATGTGACTTTACTTTACAAAGATGTTATATGAAAAGTTTGTGTTGGACGTGCCTATAGATTTTGCTGACAAACCCAAGACATGGGGCAAAAGGCTAGCACAACCACAAGCCACCGTTGTTCCCATTGTTGCAACACCGCCTGCTAACATGGGAAGCCTGACTTCATGTAAGTGAAGTACATGCCATTTTGTTACATGTCCATTGTTATAGTTGTTATATCATATAGAGTGTACTCATTAGCCATAATGTGCACTTGTGTAGTTTCCATGACGAGTTCTAAGTTATTTATAAACGTGCATGAAGTCACGAAAGATGAAGGTGTAGAGGGCCCACATGCTGAGGGTTCACAAGCTGCAATGCAAAGTGATGTGCAGGAAGATCTCACCTTTTTGAGCATCATAGTGCATGATACAATGATCGAGTATCGGCAGGTGATGAGTGAGAATGAGTGCCTGCAAGCTGAAGTCAACCGCCTAAATGCTGGTGCATATTTTTTGATACTCATCTATGACACATGGTTAAAAATGGGAAAGTATGCATGTCCAACCATACAAACAGTGTTTGATGACATGATACTTTGAATAGGTATTAAATTATATAAGTTCCAGGTGTGCACAAAGTATTGTATCCATCGTACAAATGAACATGCGATAGGAGCATGCCTATGCATAGTTCATTTCATACTCATGTATGACAAGTGTTGAGAAAGGGAACAATATGTGTGTCCAACCATGCAAATGGTTTTTGATGAGCATGATAATTTTAAGGGGATTTAAATTAAATAATTTTAAGATGTGTACAAGTTATAGTGCCCATTTGACAAATGCACATGTGATAGGACTACACTGATGCATATTTTTTGATACTCCACTTTAACACGTGGTGAAACATGAAAAAATGTCCATCCATGAAAGCGGAGTTTGATGAGCATAAAAATTATCAAGGGACTTAAATTAAACAAGTTTAATGTGTGTAAAAAGTATCATACTCATCAAACAAAGGCGCATGCCATAGGAGCACATTGATGCATTTTTTTGGGGTACACATATATGATACGCAGTGAGAAATGGGAAAATATGCACATCCAACCATTCAAATGATGCCTGATGAGAATTATACATTGCAAGGGACTTAACATAAATAAGTGTAAGGTGTATGCAAAGTATTGTACCTATTGGGAAATGCACATGCCATAGGAGCATGTCGATGCATTTTTGTAATACTCATGTATGATACGTGAAAAATGGGAAAATATGCATGTCCAGTGATGCAAAAGGTTTTTGATGAGCATGACACTTTAAAGCCATTTGAATTAAATGAGTCCAAGGTATGTGCAAATATTGTACCCATCGAACACATGCACATGCACTAGGAACATGTTGATGTGTATTTTTTGATACGCATCTATGACACGTGGGAAAAAAAGAGAAAATATGCATGTCCAACCATGTAAATGGTGTATGTTGAGCTTGATAATTTGCACAAGAATTAATGTAAGTAAGTTTAGGTGGTATGAAAATTATCGTGCCCATCATACAAATGCACATCCAATAGGATCACACTGATGCATATTTTCTAATATCGTGACCTTGAGGACGTGCCACGAAATGGGCTGGACAAAATGGGAGCCTACACCATTTCTAGTCTAGATGGCAAATCAGAAGCAAGTTCGCCCATTGGGAATATTAAAAGCAGTGTGCATGGAGGTCGCCGATATTGACTTCTTCGTGTCATTCATTGTGCTCAATATGAAAGCACCTAGTCCAGAGTACCGCTTTCTATTGGGATGCCCTTGGTTATGATGGCAAGCTAAAGTCAAACAAAATTGGGAGCTAAACACTATCGCTATGGGGGGTAAAAAGAAATTTTGTGTGCTGATGGGCATAGTGAGTGTGCTTGAGGGGGCAATGAGGCCAATCATGGTAGAGATAGTCAATATGGTAGATGGACTAGAAGATGAATAAGAAGAGGAATTCTTGTGAAAAAAGATGGACCTGGTGCCATTGTTCATGATAGATGTCATGGAGATCTCTTCTTAGGGGGTGCACTACTAAGAAATTATATGTATCATGTGAGTTCAAGGTGTAATTAAAAAACCCCTCATCTAAAAGTTTTTCCCAAACAAAAACACCCCTATTTACTTATAAACTATGTGATTTTTTTCTAAAGTTATATTTTAAAACCCCTCTTGTTATTGTAATCCTATTAAATTTTTTCAAAAAGTGGAATTAAAATATCTCTCCTTTGGAATGCACATGGTACACTAAATTATTTTGAGGTGAACCCCCCAAGGATCTCTTCCCACTACCTGCTTGTAAGACCATTGGCTACCGGTCTAGTGATATCGCAGCTGTAAATGGAACCAATGAAGGACATATTGACTGTGGATAGGACATGGAGGATGCTCTAGAGAAATAGTAGGAGTTTGAGGAGTGCATGATGCATGTGACACTAGTGTAGGAAGATTCACTAGAGATGGTATTCTTGGGAGTAGATGGGAGTTCAAAGCAAGTTAAGATCAGTATGCTCCTAGAGGTGGAATTCATAACAAAGTTGGTGGCATTGTTGATAGAGTTTGTAGATGGATACCACAACCAGAGGGTAGTTTTCTCCCATTTGGAGAGCATCCAAAGGAAACTACTCTATTGGATCTCCATCGCATTAGAATCAACCTCTAGAGCCCCTATCCTGAATCAAGTTTTATGAGCCTCTACATAGTGTATCACATCATATCGATGCTTTTTGTGCCCTTGTATTGGCCACTCAAGAGATTGGTATGGCTAGCCGATGGCACACATGACCCGAGGGCTAAAGTGGCCTAGGCACTATCATTTTTCCCTAGCATGAGGGAGACCTCTTTATTATCGATCCTGACATGCAATGCATGGCCTTGCTAGGCAAGTTGTTAGACTCCTTCTTGGCAATGAGCTCTGGTGGAAGGGTTTTTTCTCTCAGCTGATTCATAGGGGATGATTGGATATCGAGCATTAGATGGATCTTCATAGATGTTAGACTGCCATCTTTTCGCTTGGTATTAATTTGACATGCAGGGGCTGGATCCAAGGTTCTACCCAACACTGCATAAACCTGAAGAAGGATTAAATGCCAACTCAAATGCAATGATACCATATGAATCTGCATGTTGCAAAGCAAGTAAAGATCAAATAAGTGTGGCTCCTATAGGTAGGGTTCATTGCACCCATTGAGAACTTGAATTGGATTTCTCCAATTGTGATTGTTCTAAAGAAGAACAAAAATCTACAGATCTATGGTGACTACCACAAACTCAATGCAGCTACTATACCAAATTCATTCCCAGTCCCTTAAATGGATTCAATGCTCGATGAGGTGGTGGAGCATGAAGTCTACTCCTTCCTTAATGGTTACAGTGGCTACAACTAGATCCGGATTTCTTCGGACGACCAACTGAAGACCATGTTCATCACTGCATGGGAGGTGTATGTATGCATAGTAATGTGGTTCGGGTTGTGGAATGCAACCTCCACTTTCCAACGCACCATGTAGGAAATATTTGGTGATGGACTTCATGAGAATATTTTGGACGATCTCAATGTTTTTGGTGCCAAATGAAAAAATTTGGGACACTTGTGTCTTTGTTTCCAACACTATCGGGAGGTGTAATTCAGTGTCAATCCCATAAAGTGTGCATTTGCAGTCCACAGTGGCTGTTTATTAGGGCATGACATCAGTACTGAAGTGATTGCGGGTGGACCCTAACAAAGTGGCAACCATCATGTAGGCACCAAAACCAATCAATTGATTAGAATGCCTATGATTTTTTGGCTAGATTAGATGGCATGGCAAACACCTATTATTTTTGGCACACATGGCAATGCCGTTGAATGCAATTGACCATGTTGAGCTCAGAGCCTTTGTTTGGTTGGCAGAGTGCTTGAGAGTGTGAAAAAGCTTATTGATAGTTGAAGCTTCAACTTTCCTAGGCACCTATTTGGATAATGCTCGATCGACCATGAAAAGCATATCCGATGGTGACAAGACTTTGCATGCATCTCAACCTAGTTGAAATGGACTTGCGTGCAAAGTGGAGCCCCCATCCGATAAGTACTTGTTTGAATAACACACCTAGGACCGTGTTCTTTTATGATTGTGCATGACACTAAGGCAAAAACAGTGTTTTATGCTTGATCGACAATGCAAAGCATATCCAATGGGCACAATACTTTGCACACACCTTCAACTAGGTGGAATTGACTTACATGCAAAGTGGCATTCCCATCGCATAAGTACTTGATCGAATAACACATCTAGCAGCGTGCTTTTTTACGGATGTGCATGACACTAAGGCAAAAATTGTATTTAATGCTTGATCGACCATGCAAAGCACCTTCAACTAGGTGGAATTGACTTACATGCAAAGTGGCGTGCCCATCCCATAAGTAATTGATCGGATAACATACCTAGCATCGTGCTTTTTTAGAATGTGCATAACACTATAGCAAAAATAGTATTTAATGCTCGATCGACCATGCAAAGGATAACTTGGCGTGTCCATCTGATGAGTACTTGATCGGATAACTTCTCCCACCAATAAATTAAGTACTAATTAAAAATTATAATAAATGATTAGATTATTAAAAAGAGACTAATATTTATGTAATTGTTGCTACTGCAGCTTGCTTGCGAAGGACTCTCACAAAGGAGATGGCTATAGATTTTGTTCTAGGGATGGATGTGATTTTATGAGAGAAGTAGTTGCATTTGCTACAATCCATGATAGTGATCCCAATTCAGTTTTCCACTTTTGAAGACTTGGCGAAGATAATGTGGCAATTACTATATCAAAGATTCTTAGCTCACATGTTGAGCTAAAGTATAAATGTGGAGATATGGAAACACTTGGAGATGTTATGTCCTACAATACATCCAACAAATCATTTATAGCATGGGACAAAGATGAGACTTATGCAACAGACATTATCAAGAATACAAAGTGCACCAACTTGGATTTTACTATAGGGGACATTTTACAAATGAGATCATTTGCAAATAAGACTGTAGCAGAAGGTGAAGTATTGGGATTTGAACAAGTGGAGCAATGGTCATTTGCACAGATGAGGATTCTAAAAGTCATTGATGATGGTATGGTTGATAACATAACATCCTTATGTGATCCCTACTATGAGGTAGGCAAGAATATGAGATGGAGCATGCAATTTTTAAACATGAGAAAGAGGCATGTGGTTTTCAATGATAAAGACAAGGTATACTACAATATCAAAGGACCTAAAAAGCGTGCCCATGTGCCAGGCTCTATCACTTCAAATGTGGATGATTTCAATGTACTCAATTATAGAAGTGACATCTTATTTGGAGTGGATTAGTTCAACAAAATGATTTTAGAAGCGAAGCCTTATTTGGGGTGGATGAATTCTTGCACAGTGAGAAGGGCAAAGGTTTCAATAGCGATGTCTTGTCAAGTGTGGATGAGTTCATGCATATTAACAAACCTGGTGTCAATCAAGCTTGTGGATTTGTCAAAGCCATGCAAGATGTCCCAATGAGTGATGTTCTCTCAGGAGTGGAAGAGTTTCAAGGTTCTCAATACTCTCGTAGAATATTGAATTCATTGAATGGTCCTAAGAGTATGTTAAAAACGAGGATGAGATCAACAGAGGATTATTCAATATTTAACTTTGATTGTGATATGGCCAAGGATGCAACGACCAATCATGGATGCTTGGTTACAAACAAATGTGAGCAGAAGAAGTGCATAAATACAGATAACAATGTGCAGAGGAACAAAAATGGTCATACATATGCATGAAGAGAAATTGGATCCAGGCAGATCCACAAAAGCAACCAAAGAGGAAGAGAGTAATGAAGGAGGAGAACATGTTAAATGCATTGGGATATCTATGTTGCAAGCAAAGATGTATGCACTTCATTGATCTTGCAGACAACATCAGGGAATGTAGAGGACACGTGTGGCAAAGAAGAGGAAGTGAAAAAAATGAATACCTTCTCACAAGTCTCTCTTGCTTTCTTCAGAATGGCAATAAAAGGCTAAGTTCAAGACAAAAGGTAAAACCTCTCGTAAATGGAAAAAATATTTGCAATAAGGCATATCGCAATATTACTAGATTATCCCATGGTACATATTGGGATTTAGTCACCAAGGCATAGGGCGGCAACAAATTTAGCATTCACGGTAATAGAGGAAGGTCCAAATTAAGAATCTCAACTGTGCATGGGATATGAGGTAGAAGGAAAAATAAAAATACCACAGCAAAGTATTTTGCATATACACGAATTTTTAGGGATGCTCGCCATGGAGGAAGTAGAAGGAGACAGCACAAATGAAGAATGTCCATGATTAAAGCTTTGTATTGAAGTCCATTGAAGGATTTTATTTGGGTACTAGGCAAGAAGCCAATTCAAGACAATTATAATCAGAGTCATCACTTCCTATGTCAAATGAGAGTCAAAATATGCACTGGATGTCACCCAAGGGTCAAGGCTTGGCAAGACAATAGGGAGTTAATGCAGATGGCACCTGGCAAGGGACTATCACATTGAGCAATAAGACAATGGGGAATCAATGCACCCAAGGGGCAAGGCTTGGCAAGACAAGTGGGAGTTAATGCAGATGGCACCTGTATTTTGCACTGGATGTCACCCAAGGGTCAAGGCTTGGCAAGACAATAGGGAGTTAATGCAGATGGCACCTAGCAAGGGACTATCACATTGAGCAATAAGACAATGGGGAGTCAATGCACCCAAGGGGCAAGGCTTGGCAAGACAAGTGTGAGTTAATACAGATGGCACTTGGCAAGGGACTATCGTGACATTGAGCAATAAGACAATGGGGAGTCAAATTATGCAGATGGCACGAATTGAGGCTCTTTAAGAGCAACAATTTAAATTGTAAACATATGTTCAATCTATATCATTTTGGATATAAAGACTCTAGCTGAGAGTAACGTCTCTCAATGTAATCATATAATAATAGCTATAATTGGGTCTTATGGCATCATGTCTTTTTTCTATTTATTAAAAGTTTTAAAAATTTTGTGCATATTGCGAGTGACAGTGTTATTTTCATGAAATATTTAAGTCTCCTTTCATGGATTTATAAATTTATCACGTCAAGGAAAATTATTAAAAATAATTAAATTAACAAATAACTTAGGTATAGCTAGAATTTCTAATATAGGATTATTTCAAATTCTTGCATGTTGGTGCAATATAGATTGAAAAAACAATATTTTTATGTGAATATGATAGTGCCACAAAGTGAACTTTTATTTGGGAAGAATATTTTCAGAAAGTAAAATTTTGATTTGGGAAGGATATTTTCACAAAGTAAACTTTTCATTTGGGAAGGATTTTTGGGCTTCGTCCAAAAACAACAAAAAAAGTCCAAAATTAATGAAATAGGTGTTAAAGAGGACTAAGTAAGAATGAAGCAAGGATATAGTAAAGAAGGAGATGAGAAAGAATGTAGAGGAAGTGCACAACTATAAGGTGAGATGGAACCACCAACTATAAGGTGAGATTAAAGTAGCAACTACAAAGACATGAAAGTGAGAATGAAGCAAGGAGGCTGCAAAAAAGGAAAGCCTAAGAAGTTCATAGCTATAAGGTGAGCTGGAAGTAGGCTACAACAACTAAGCAGGGCAAGCATGATGAGACTAAATGCTCTACATACAATTATGAGGCTAGAAAATATAAGGTACTTTAGTTTGTCAAGTGAGTCAAACATTTGAAATGAGGTGCTTGGAGAAGTGATTGACTGGTATTATATTCCCAAAGTTTATCATCTTGAGACATTTAATATGATTATATTTTTAAGGATCATCCTCATCCTCATGGTGCATTGGGAAAATAGTTACATCTCCCAAAAAGCATTAAGACAATGCACACATTGCATTTTTAGTGAGGGTTTTGGAATAAAGACTACAACAATGCACACATTTAATTGTACTTTTAATGAAAGATTTGGAAGAAACTCTATGATGATGATGACACATTTTGATTGTATTTTCAGTTAAGATTTAGAATAAAATCTAATTGTATTTTTAGTGGAAGATTTGGAATTAAATCTATGATGATGCATTAGTGAAAGAAACATGTTGATTGTATATTTAGTGAAAGATTTGGAATTAAAACTATGATGATACATCAATGGAAGACATTTAATCTAACTGTATTCCAAAGGATCATGTTCATGGTGCATTGAATAGGAATAAATTTTCGAAAACCTTTACCACAACGCATTTTAAGTAAAATATTATTAAAGCTATGAATGATGATGCAAACAAATATACTTTACATTGACTTTTATTTCCTTACAAGACATTTTGGCCGTTTTAGATGGATTTTAGATTAAAGCCATGCACATGCTCTAGAAGGGTACCTTCATCTATACAAAGTTCAAGAACTTTCTTTGGGCTCAGTACTTCTATCACATGAACTAAATAACAAAATTCTCCTATTGGATTCCAATTCAAAGTTGAATCCGAATCTTTGTAGAACAAGTTGTCCTATGCTATGATCAATTAGTCGCTACTATAAAACATTTATGTTGTCCCCAACTTTGATAATTTTCATTAGCACAAACAATGCTTTGGTATATCCAAGAGATTTTTTTGGTAGAGCCTGCACTATAGATTCTCCATGCTCACAATGGCATGATCATGATCTAAAGCCTACACTTTAGCTTCCCTATGATCAATGGCATGATCAATATCTAGAGCTTGCACTATAGCTTCTTTGTGCTGAATGGAATAATAAGGATATGGATGCTACACATGCTACACTATATCTTATTCTCTTAATACAAGAACATTATCTCAACAAGAATCTATGATTACAATATTTATATATTTTTTATATATATAAGAAACCGGGATGCACCATCAAGGCCAGGATGAACAAGGGCAAGGATCGAGAGAAAGCGCCCTAGACAGCTAGCTACCAAAAAAGCTCAACATCCAAGAGGGAGTTGGATAGCTAGCAACATGGACTAAGAGTATCAAGGAAATAAGACCAAGAGCAATGAACCAAGGTAAGAGCAAGCAAACCAAACAAGCCCAACACCCACAAGGGAGTTGGCAAGCTAGCAAACTAGACTAAGAGTGGCCTAGGAAAAAAGACTAAGGGACTATGACCCAAACTAAGAACAAAAGGAGATGAGAAAAAAGAAAAGAAGCTAATCTTAAATAATCAACATGAGCTAAAGAGCTTGATCCATGTAGCGAGAAGAAGGGCTCAATCTAGCAAAGGAAAAGCAAAATCAGAGAAGGAATAGAGGGAGAGTTAAGGTCCCAAGATGACTATGACCATTATCACCTCTAACAAGAGAGCTAAGGATAGCCAAAAAGCTAGGGAGCGAGAGCCACAAAAAAAGTGTAACACTAGGGAATGCATGTAGATGAGTAAAAGAGTTGAAGTCATGAGGGAAAGGGCCCTCCTAGTAAAAGAGTCACCGATGAGAGGCAAGAAGAAAGTGAAGTTTTGGAACAAGCAAAAGCTTGCAAAGTGTAACTTCCATGGTCATTTCACGTAGGCTATCGGGCCAGCACCTTATAGAGCTCTATGTAATAATGACAAGGAGGGACAGTACACGAAGCTTTTGAATTGCATGTACATGAAAAAGGTAAGCTTATAGAGAATCATGTGGGAGATCCATGGAGAGAATGTTAAATACAAGAAGTACGTGAAAGGAGAACAAACATCAAGGGTAGGATGGCTTGTAGAGAGCCTGAGAAGCCATGATATGCAAATGGAATATTTTGTTGAAGGATTCGTGACTGTAAGGAGGAAGTCTGATGTAGGTGTGGGAGGAAAGGGAGTTGAGATAGTGTGGTGAAGTTTGGCAAAGGAATTGGATGGGTTGGGAGTCAAGAATGTCTATAAGTTACAAGCAAGAAAGATTCCATTAGCTCCAACTTGAGAATTCATGGCCATTCAAGCATGGGAGAGATGGTAGAAGCATGCATGTGTGGTGGGGGTTGGGGGGGAAATGAGGGGTATGGTTGGTTGTATGTCATATGGGAGGCAAAGGAAGGGTTGTGCGAGTGCTTGTGCATTTGCATGCATGTGGAAGGCATACAAATCCATGTGGATCTGTGTGTGTGTGTGTGTGTGTGCACGCAAGCACGCGTGTGTGTGTGTGTTCATCCTATCTATCTATTCTTCTTTCTTCCCACTTCAAATACAACCCTTTTCATTCTGCAACATTCCCATGCTATTGGAGTTATAAACATTGCATCATTAAATACTCCCCCACTTTTGAGAATTGACCTCATAATGTTCCTAGGACTATATAGAAGTTACATTTACTTAAGCTTTTTTAGCCAATATACAAGAACCTATGCTGATATAAAAGGAGACATGGCTTGTGCCAAAACTTTCATGTCCATTGTGTCCCTCCAAAATCTATTATAATATATGATGGAAGGGCATTATTCATGAAAATGGCATATATCTATAAAAAACTAAGGCAAAATGACAGTAAAAAGGAATCTTAGTGTTCCTTAAAATCCAACCAACTGTGAAGAAGTTCCACATGTGAGAATGGATATCCTCCAAAATTTTGGGTGACACTATAGAGCCATTCTTAGAAGGATAGCATGTACTATAAGATATATAAAAAGACCAATTCGCATTGCCAATGTTAACTTCTCCTCCAGTAAAATATACGAATACATCAATCCACAAATTTGGTTGAGAAGTGTGCCAACTCACCTGCATCCATCCACATAAAGGACAAGTTATAACAAAGGCATTTAAATGTGGGATTGCAGGCATCCATGCTAGCACACAGTTGTTATCCACGTCACTCATCCTAATTTGCAATGTTTAACAATTTGTCACTGAGATTTTTAAAAATATTTAGCAATAAATAATAAAATGCCAGTTCATAGAACAATTTTAGTAAGGGAATAATTCTGGAGTATAACAAAATTTATACATGTCTTTATCCCTCATGAAAATTATTAATAAGCTAATAAGTCTCCTTCCCTTAGGGAAAATTCCAAAAGGTTCTTGTTCTCTCAATAGGTTAGTACTAAAACTTCTCAAATATAATAGAAAAATAAGATTGCATTTTCATTGGAGGAGGAAAAGCAACAAAATACTCAATAAAGATCATTTTTTCCTCTTCCTACTATTGATTTTTGCATCTCCCTAGTATTCATTTATGCAATACAATGATCATGGAATTGTCACAAATGGTAACCCTATGAATTCCATTTTTTGTTGTCCCAATATATCTCTTTTATCATTTTATATCTAGCACAATTGTTATTATATACATTCATTGCCCCACCTCCCCCTCCCCCCCTCTTCCCCTTCTCCCCCCCCCCCCTCTCTCCCTTCTCCCCTCCCCCACCCACTCCCCCCTTCCCCCGCCCTCTCTCTCCCCTCCCCCCCCCCTTTCCCCCTTTCCCCCCCTCCTCCTCCCCCCCCTTTCCTCTCCTCCATTCCATTAATTCCCTTTTTTCCCTACCCTCCCCAAGATAAATTTTTAAGGGCAAATAATTTCCCAAGGACCGAATTTAGGACCTTCTCCAAACTAGTGTGGCTAATATTTCAATCTTGAAATTTGATAAATTTGCCCAAAAATTTACAGAACTATCTCATATGAGGTCCAGATTTAACCCTCTAAGTACTCAAATCGATCAATATAAGCCATCTAAAGTCATCTATAGGGTTAGAATTTTCAAATTCTAGCTTATTAAAAAATAAGTGAATGAATTTAAATTATATTTAAACCCATTGAAGCCTTAAAAATGGTAGCATGGCTAATATTTGTAACTCTACCTCATACCCTAAGTCCTAAACCCTGATCCCTATAGCCTAAACCCAAATTCCTATACCGTAACACTATTTCCTATAACTTAAACACAAAAACCTATACCCTAAATCATATACCCTAAACCCTATACCCTATACCCTATACCCTATATCCTACACCTTAAGCTAAAACATAGTATTTGAGGTGTGTTATTCGACCATGCACATAACCGATGGGCATGATCCTTTTCACATGAGTCAATAAAATCTATGTCAAAGCACGTTCAAAGTATCATGTCCATCGATTATGCTTTCAATGGTCAAAGTCCCCACAAATCCCATTTTTCACCAAGTGTTATGCACAACCATCAAAAAATAGTATTTGAGGTGTGTCATTCGAACGTGCACATAACGGATGGGCATGATACTCTCTACATATGTGAATCTAACCTATGTTAATGCATGTACAAATTATCATACCCATCATATATGGTTTGAATGGTCAAAGTTGCCACCACAAACCCCATTTTCCATTAACTGATGTTATGCACAACCATCAAAAAATAGTATTTGAGGTGTGTTATTCGTACACGCACATACCTGATGTTCACGATAATCTTCACTTATGTCAATCCAACCTATGTTGAGGCCTATACAAAGTATCCCACCCATCGGATATGCTTTGGATGGTTAAACTTGCCACAAACCCCATTTTTAACCGTGTTATGCACAACCGCCAAAAAACATGCTCTGAGGTGTGTTATTCGAACGCACACATACCCAATGGACACGCTACTTTGCACGTGTATAAATCTAACCTATTTTGAGCTGTCTGCAAAGTATCATGCCCATTAAATATTTTCAATCACACCCTCCCTCTCGTCGTGTTCCCCTCTCTTCCTCTCTCCCTCTCCCTCTCCCTCTCCCTCTCCATCTCCCTCTCCCTTCCGTTCTGCTCCTTCTCCCTCATGTTGTGCTCTCATTCCCCTCCCCCTCTCCCTCTCCCTCTCCCTCTCCTTGCTCCTTCCTTCTCTCCCTCTGTCTTCCCATTCTCCCCCTTTCTCTTCCTCTCTCTTCCTCTCTCTCTCTCTCTCTCTCTCTCTCTCTCTCTCTCTCTTCCCCACCCTTTCAACCTTACAAAGTCAATGAATCACATCATGTGCCTGAGGAATTGCACTACTGTGGCAGTGTGACGTCAATAGCCGTGACTTTTTTTTTTTTGCACTGATGCGATAGCGCAATCTCTTCCCCTCCTCCCCATCACCCACCTTCCCCTCTTCTCTAATAAAATGTGTTTTTAAAAAAGTATTTCTCGCTCTCCCTTTCTCCCCTCCCTTTCCCTCTCCCATCCCCCTTCCTCCTTTTTTGTGTTAAAGTTCTTGCTGCTGTAGCAATGTAACAGATCTCTCCTCCCTTCTCTCTTCCCCTTTCCTCTCCCCTTTTCCCTTCCCTATCCTTTGTCCTCTCTATTCCCCTTCCTCTCTCTCTCTCTCTCTCTCTCTCTCTCTCTCTCTCTCTCTCTCTCCTCCCCTTTCCTCCCCTCCCTCTCTCTCTCTCTCTCTCTCTCTCTCTCTCTCTCTCTCTCTCTCTCTCTCTCTCTTTCTCTCCCTCCCTTCCCCTTCCCCCCCTCTCCCTCTCCCTTCCTTTTTTTAAATTTCTTGCTGCGACAATGATAGTGCATCCCTTCCCTCTCCTCTCCCTCTCCCCTTCCCCTTCGCTCCCCCCCCCCCCCTCTCTCTCTCTCTCTCTCTCTCTCTCTCTCTCTCTCTCTCTGCAGTGGCAATGCAAGGGCCTACGCAAAAAAAAGTTGTTGCAGCAGTGCAAGAGCTTCCTTACCCCCTCTCTCTCTCTCTCCCTCTCCTTTCCCCCTCCATTCCATTGTGCTCCCCCTTCCTCTCCCTTTCCCTCTCTTTCCCCCTCTATCAAGATGCATCATTTGAAGGTGTGCTTAAAAAACCTTTGTAACTATTTCAAGGTGTTTATTGGCACCATTATACATTTCTTTAAGATTATAAAAATTTTTCTTTTTGAAACTCTGAAAGATGTTTATTGGCACTGTTATTAACTCTTGGAGATTTTAGAGTTCCAAAACTCTAAAAGGTGTTTATTAACACCATTATTAAGTCATGGAGATTTTAGAGGACTCTTGTGGTAAATTAATCTCATGCATGGACCTTAACACTATATATATATATATATATATATATATATATATATATATGTACATGCGTACCTACACACACACACACATATGATTCACAATTATCTATCTAGAGTAGCAAGTCCTCTAGAAACTTTTGGTTGATGGCTCAACAATAACATTTACATCTGAAGAAGGTGGGTTTTTTTGTGTATGCAGCGGTAAGGAATTATTGCATGTGGTTGTTATGAAGATAGTGGGAGAGAAGGAAGGAGTCTCACTTGCGGCTTTCTCACATACACAATGGGGGAATACACACAAAGGTGGAGGTTGAAAACAGTTTTCCTCTTCTTAGTTGTGAAAGCCAAAAGAACTCTCTCTTAGTACAAAAGGAATAGGTGAACCCTATATGTGGGTCTCAAACCAAACTCAGCTAACTAAGGTGGCATACTAACTGAGCCATGAACTAGAGTACATAAGGATAGCTATCATCCAGTTATTATTCATGGGCGGTGTACCAACCGCATGTGCAGCAAACAGCTCTGTTTCCAAAAACGTTTTTCAGTCCGTGTGTTGGACCCAGTGATTGAGACCACGATTTCCAAAACTGTCTGTCCCATTGCATTCCAGATGCCCAAAAACCCCTACCTGTCAGTTCTTGTGCGATTCGGTGGAGGATTTTCAGAGTTATAGATCTCTGTGTATTCGATTTCGTCTCTCTGTTATGCATTTTTCATTCTAAGGTTTTGAAACCTTAGATTTATGCCACATGGCAGTGGATAAGTGTTGACTTCCATTTCTCAATCATCGGTTGGGATTTTGGAGTTCTGGCAGAAGAGAGATATTTGCAGATTTTCTGCTGAGTCCGATTATGCAATGGCGCCCATGTTTTGAGGCATCTCAGGTTCTATTTTCAGTAGCGCTCATTACCGTGGGACTATGATTTCTTGAGCATACCTTATGCAGATCACTCTGGTTGCAGTTTGAGCAGTGTGCACTCATTCGTGGTATGCATTGGGTTGCAGTGGATGATTTATAGGCCATTTGGATGCATTGCGGTCCTTATTGGATGCGCTGATAGGCCCAAATTGCCTTGTGGGATGCTATTTTTTATGGACGCTTTGCACATGGATGCTATTTTATGCTGAGGGATGGCTTTGACACATTGCAGGTGATGCACTGATAGTGCTATGCTCTCTTGGATGAGATATTATTGATGCATATACCAATGGAATCACACCAAATACCAGGTGCACCCAAATGTGTATGCCACAGTAGAGTGAAATATCACCAAAACTCAAAGCTCAAAGCATCAAAAGATGCATCTGACACATGTGCATATACTATGCATCCATATGAGCAAATCTGACCCAAAAGAAAATGCCAATAAGTGCACTAGCATTTGGGATTTTGTTTTATTTGCATTATGGCATCCTCTTCCATGTTTGAAAAGGAGTTTTTCAGCATTTAAAAGTTTGATGGGACAAAATTTTCTTTGTGGAAAGAACAAATAAGGGATGTGCTTATTCAAAAGAAGCAGATTAAACCCTTGGCAAGGATTGAAGCTGAGCCTGCAAATATGTCTGAGGATGATTGGAATGAGTTGGATGCATTAGCAAAGTCTACTATTAGACTTCATCTTGTAGAGTCAGTTTATTTCACAGTAGTAAATGAGCAGACTACGGAAGATTTGTGGAAGAAACTTGTGCCACTTATGAGAAGGAAACTGCCTCTAATAAAGTTTACCTCATGAAGAGGTTGTTTGAGCTGCAGATGAAGGAAGGGGTCTCCATTGCTTCTCACTTGAATGAATTCAATATTATTTTCAGCCAGCTTCAGGCTCAGAAAATGAATTTTGATGCGGAGACTAAGGCAATATTTCTCTTATGTTCATTGCCATCCTCATGGGATACCTTCCGTACAGCTGTCAGTAACTCTGCACCTGGTGGAGTACTGAAATTTAATGATGTTGTGGGTAGCTTGTTGGCCGAGGAGATTAGACGGAAGTCTATGGATGGCAACAAGCAGGATGCAGCCTTAAATGTACAAAGGGGTAGATCACAGTTTAGGGGGAAGTCCCAAGAAAGAGGGAAGTCTCGTAGCAAATCCAGGGCATGGAACATTGAGTGTTACCATTGTGGCAAGAAGGGCCATATGAAAAAGGATTGCTACAAGTTGAAAAGAGAGCAAAAGGATAAGAAAAAGAATGCAAATTGGGGTGCAAATCAAAAGGAAGAGAGTCCAAGGGAGGACAAAGGAAAAGTGAAGATCGAGGAGATCAATGCAGTCACACATGATAGTGACAATGATGTCCTCTTCATGTCTACTTTATCTGCAGAGTTGCTTACCACTTCAGATGATGCATATTCCCAGGATTGGATTTTGGATTCTGGTGCTTCATTCCATGTTACTCCCCATAGGGAATGGTTCTCCACTTATGATAGTGGAAAGACAGGTTGTGTGCATCTTGGAAATGACTATGCATGTGACATAGTGGGAGCAGGTGACATAAAGTTTTCTTTTGCAAATGGGTCTGCATTTGTTTTGAAACATGTGAGACATGTGCCTAAGCTGACCAAGAGTCTTATTTCAGTGGGTCAGCTAGATGATGCTGGTTTTCACACCACTTTTGGCTTTCAAAGTTGGAAAATTCAGAAGGGCTCTATGCTTTTGGCCAGGGGTGCCAAGTGTGGGACTTTGTATCCCTTACATGTATCAGGGGTATTTGATCATGTTGTTGCAATAACCGAGCAACCAAGCACTTCTTTGTGGCATTGCAGGTTGGGGCACATGAGCCAGAATGGAATGAAACTCTTATGCCGTTTGGGTTATGTACCGCATTTGAGTTTCTCTGATTTTGAATTTTGTGAGCACTATCTCTATGGGAAGCAGACTAAATCAGCCCATAAAAGAAGGGGAAAGAAAGAGTTTGAAATGCTTGATTTGGTGCATTCAGACGTATGTGGTCCCATGCCTACACGATCATTAGGCGGG
Source organism: Dipteris shenzhenensis (assembly GCF_047967505.1). NCBI lineage: Eukaryota > Viridiplantae > Streptophyta > Polypodiopsida > Gleicheniales > Dipteridaceae > Dipteris > Dipteris shenzhenensis. The sequence goes on from NC_141622.1 coordinate 34,139,623, forward strand.
GCTGAATACTATGTGACATTCATTGATGATGCAACTAGGAAAGTGTGGGCTTATGCTATAGCTCGGAAGAGTGATGTGTTCCAGGTATTTCAGAAATGGCTGGCCTTGGTTGAGAATCAGTCAGGTAGAACGCTTAAATGCCTACGGACTGACAATGGTGGAGAGTATCTCTCTAATGACTTTCAGCATTTCTGTGATACACGTGGGATTAAGAGGGAGCTCACATCCCCTTGTACTCCAGAGCAAAATCCAGTTGCAGAAAAGATGAACCGTACCATTCAAGAAAGGTTGCAATGCATGCTTTCCAATGCAAGTCTTTCTGGTGGTTTTTGGGCTGAGGCAATGAAGACTGCAGTGCATGTGATCAATAGATCACTAGTAAGAGTTTGGATGGTGGTATTCCTGAAGAGGCATGGAGTGGCAAGAAGCCCTCTTACTCTCATTTGCGTATATTTGGGTGTGAGGCATATGCACATGTGCCAAAAGAGCTTCGAAAGAAGCTAGATCCTATGTCTAGGAAATGCATCTTTCTAGATTATGGTGAAAGTGGAGAGAGGGGCTATCGTCTCTGGGATCCAGAAGTAAAGAAGATCATATGCAGCCATGATGTGGTCTTCAATGAGAAGAAGATGCATAAGGCACCCATGAGGGATGTGGAAATGAGGAGAATCACTTTTCAGGATGTGAATCCACCTGCATATGTTGATATGTTGATAGAGAGCAAGCTGTCCATGCACCAAATGTGCAAGAAATGGTACCACCAAGTACTCCCATAGGTATACAATCAAGGGTAGATGATGGATCATCTATTGGTGGAAATGATGAGCCAAATGTGGCTGATATGCAAATGGGACAGCAAGCTGAAATGCCCTTGAGAAGATCATCTAGAGTGTCTAGACCACCTGATAGGTTTGTTCTAGGGGTAGACTATGTGATGCTTACTGATTGCGGGGAGCCTTCTTGCTACAGAGAGGCTATGATGCGTGAGGATCAACGCAAGTGGGAGTATGCTATGCAATCAGAGATGAGTTCACTTATGAAGAATAAGACTTGGAACTTGGTTTCTTTGCCACATGGAAAGAAAGCATTGCCATGTAAATGGGTCTACAAAATGAAGGTCACAGGTGATGATGTGCCTAGGTACAAGGCCCGTTTGGTTGCTAAAGGGTTCAAGCAAGAGAAGGGTGTGGACTTTGATGAGATATTCTCTCCGGTTGTGAAGATGACCACACTTAGATGCATGCTTGGACTAGTGGCATCAGAGGATATGGAGCTTATGCAAATGGATGCCAAGACAGCTTTCTTGCATGGGGATTTGCATGAGGAAATTTACATGGTGCAGCCGGAAGGCTTTGAAGAAAAGGGCAAAGAGCATTTAGTTTGCAAGCTGAAGAAGAGTCTCTATGGTCTTAAGCAAGCGCCTAGAGAATGGTATCAGAAGTTTGATGCTTTCATTCGGTCCAAGGGTTTTAGAAGGAGTGAAATTGATCACTGCCTCTACACTAAAAGGGCTAAGGATAATAGCCTGATAATCTTGGCATTATATGTGGATGATATGCTATTGGCTAGCAAGACTACTTATGAGCTAGATGCATTAAAGGCCAAGTTGCATGAGGCCTTTGATATGAAGGATTTGGGACTTGCACGTCATATTCTTGGTATGCACATCACGCGTGATCGGAGTAGGAAACTCCTTTGGCTTTCACAAAAAGAGTATGTTACAAAAGTATTATTGCAGCATTTCAATATGGAGGGGGGGAAGGCAGTGAGTACTCCATTGCCTCCATATGTGAAATTGAGTCATACAGATAGTCCCAAATCAGATGAGGAAAGGGCCATGATGGCCAAGGTTCCTTATGCATCAGCAGTTGGGAGTCTTATGTATGCTATGATAGCTACTAGACCAAACATTGCATTTGCAGTGGGAGTTGTTAGCCAATATATGGCTAATCCAGGAAAGAGGCATTGGGAGGCAGTTAAGTGCATCATGAGGTACATGAAGGGTACCAAGGAGATGTGCATTTGTTTTGGTAGAGGAGACATGCGTGTACTTGGATACACAGATTCAGACTATGCAGGGGGCATGTGGATAGTAGGAGATCCACTTCTGGTTATGTGTTCACCTTTGCAGGTGGTGCAGTGTCGTGGATGTCTCATGCACAGAAGTGCGTTGCTTTGTCTACCACAGAGGCTGAGTATGTTGCAGCCATAGAGGGTTGCAAGGAGGCTATATGGCTTGATCGGCTAGTGGGAGATTTGGGGATTCATACAGGTGTACCGACATTGCATAGTGATTCCATGAGTGCTATTTAGCTAGCACGAAATCCGGTCTTTCATGCAAAGACCAAACACATTGAGGTCAGGTACCATTTCATTAGGGGAGGTACTTGAGGACAAGCGCATAGAGCTTGTCAAGGTTCATGCAGATGATAACCCTGCAGATATGCTGACGAAGAGTCTACCTAGTCAGCGGTTTGAGTATTGTCATGTATTGATGGGCATTGGATAGTATGCTCACTGGTTGTTCGCCCTTAAAGGCACATTGTCCTTTAAGTGGGAGGTTGTGGGGGTTAAAGATCACTGTGCCTTTACCCCAGTTATGTACAATACTCAAACACATATATAAATGAATGAAAAAGAAGATTAGGGTGGTTCTGCACCCACCAAACTTGTGTGGCTCTCTGTCTCTCTCTCTCCCTCTTCCGTTCTTGCTTCCGTTGAGAGCACTCTCACAACATGCCTAGTCAACATGCCACATGGCGATGCCACATCATCAATTTCCATATCAGTAGTCACTGCCATGTCAGCACACATCCCCTTCTAGGCACACCTAACATATGCATACATTTTTTATCACCATCTTGGGATCAAAGTTTGGCCTATCCTTCTGAGAGCCATAGTGTTTGATCGAGGAGGAATTTCGCGGTGATCCAAAAAGAAAAAATGATCGCCAGATCATTCTCAATGTGCTAAGCACCTCAAATCTACAATTTAATTGCTAGATCATTCTCTATGTGCTAAGCACATCAAATATATTATCTAATATTTCCACAGGTCAGCATCATTGAATCCTCTTCATCGGAACCACCTCCTGATCTATTGCAGCGCACCCAGCACATAAAAATGAACAAAATAAAATCATTTGGCTGCATTTGATGCTTTGACGTGTAGTCTAGCTATAGAGTAGCTCTATGACCTTTAATGCATGCATGTAGGACTTGGAATAAGTGGGTACCATGCTTGTCCTAGTTAGAATGCTTACTATCATATCACCTTGATTATATTTCATTTAATTTTAAATGATCAGCAAAGAATTTGGAATCTTACATGGGCGCGCATGAAATAGGTGGTCTCTAAAAAAGAGATCTTTGTATCGAGCATAGAGAAAGCTAAGGTGGATTCTATCAAAGCTATGTGTTCTTGAGAAGCACTTTCCTTCAAGCATTATGACAACTCAGGTGAACTTGCTTGTACATGTAAGTGATGAGGTCACCATTGCAGGAAACATTCATAGTTGTTGGATGTTTTTCCTTGGATAGTTTATGACTCTTTCAAGGGATTTGTAAGGCAAAGAGCTAGACCTAAAGCAAGCATGGAATAGTGCTAGCTTGTGCAAGATTCATTAGTATATATCACGAAGTTTCTTGCATCCATGCATCCTGATATACAACACACTTGGAATACCAAGGATGATGATCATATCATTTCAGAGGTTCCCCAAGGAAAAGGTATTGAAAGAAAGATGAGCGAAGAGCAATGGGAGAAAGTCAACAAGTTTGTATCATCAAGGAGATGCAAAAGTGGATCGGGAGATATGAAGAGGCCAAAGCAAAAATAATCAATGCAAGGATGATATTTACAGTCATGCATAGGCAAGCACAACCATATCCATGGGACCTTGGTCTTCTCCCCAGAGACATGTCACGTAATTGGCTACAAGAATCTCTTCATAAAGCCAAAGATGATGGATAGATAGTATTCGATCAAGAGAGGGAGTTGGCATTTAGATGTATGGTACATGTAAGTTTCTTACTTTTCTACTTAATTTGCATATTCATGTTTCACAATCACTACAAAATGCATCCTTATTGTTTTAATGATGTTCTCTTGTTGTACAAAAAGTACAGTGCATTATGGTCATGTGGATGGAATTTTTGTGTGGAATGCATTGATTGAAAGAGAAACACATATGATTGTGGAGTCATGGCTAACTTTATACAATATAGCCAAGCAATTGCTTCTAATATCAATCTTCTCTCCTCATAGTTAGATTATTGTGGTACCATATGCAAAATCTATGACGTTGATTTTAAATGATTTAGTATTTCCATTCTTGATGTGAAATGGTTTAAAACTATCTACAATGGTCCCAATGCTACAGTCAAGAGAGACAATAATGGTTTCTTTTCCATTGACTCCAAACTCTGGACTGATGAAAGTGATACCTTTTTCTTCCTGTGCATTATGAATAGCTATGTACTAATGAATTAATTAAAATCTAATGCCTTTATTTTTAAAGAATTGTTGGTACATGTTCATATATATACTTTAGTATTAATTGATATAATTGATGGCATTTAATTTGCATCTTGAACATCAGTGGTCTTTCATCTAGATCGTTATGATCCATGATGGTGGTATGTGGTCCGAGTTTCTCCTCGAAGCAAATAGAATCATGAATATAGGGATGTGGATATGAAGATGCCACCAATGGATCCAATTGATGCCAATGGATCTAGGGAAGAAGATAAAGATCACAATGTGGGCTAGAAAGAAGGTGGAAATAGTGACACTATAATGGAGGAAGCTAGAGATCACGACATTGGGAAGATGATGGAAATCATGTATGACTCGATGTTATTGAAGAGGGTGAATTACAGGATGAAGTCTTAGGTGGATGTACATGGACGATGATGATATAGGTGATCAATTGACCATAGAGTTAGAGATAGACTTATTTGGGCACAGAACTTGGCTCAAGACAAAGACATTAATGTAAATCCTACTCATTGATTATTTTATCATTGACAAGGCTTCGTATATTTGCCCCCCTCATTTGTATGGTGGCATTATGTAAATTTATATGTTAAGTTCACCATGAATATATGAGTGTTTTGATCTCAAAATTGTTGTACATACTCTTATATTTTTTATGTTTCAAAATGAACAAACTTGCAGCTATAATTTTAAACATTTTTCCTTTTTACAGCTCCTCAATCTGAGCTAAGGAGAAAAAGTTATGACCCCTTTTGTGTAGGCTCTCTAAGGGTATCCCGCGGATGGAATAGGGTTGGGGCAAACTCTTTAAACCATATTCCTCTAGCAAAATACACTTAGAGGGTCTATTAAAAAGGTACTATATATTTTTCTTAGGTCATCCTGAGGAACTATAAAGAGGATATTTGCTCAAAATCTCATGATCCAACCAATGGTGAAACGAAAAGAAAGGATTTTTGAAAGTCATTAAATAAGTCACCACTTGGACATTATATATGTATATTATATAAAGGTATATATATATCTATATCTAATTATCAATATTTCATATTTGCTTACATAATCCTTGAAATAATTTGGAATTTTTTGCTCCCCAAAAATGACTTGAGCCTATATATTTAGACTGTTGGAATAACTGAAAGGAAAGCAAAGAGTGGACACAAACTCAGAATACTTGCATTACTTGGTTGTAGAATGAAGAAGAGTGAGGTCCTTAAGTAGGCACCTCATACATGCTCACTGACATCACTGATGACTGCAGAGCTCCACAATCATCTCCTCAATCTACTCCTAGATTCTCTCAATCATCCTATGTGGCTTTTCCACCACCTAACTGTGCTTGTGGGCACCTAACTGTGCCTCTAGCACTCACACATAAAAACATAAGGTGTGCCTGAGGCATACACCTTGAGATATCCCAACAAACCCCCCCTCAAGGAAATGCCTCAGGCTATGTCAAGGATACATCTAGTCTCATAGTTTCTCATGCCATCTCATGGTGGTCAAGGATCAATCTATGGCTAGGTTCTCATGCTAGCAAGGGTTCCCTTGGGTGTAAGGTAAACAAAAAAAGGGATACAAAAAGACCTTCCAATGTTTATCTCCCCTGCATGTACATGCACACAATGTCTGCAGGAGGTACCATGGAGCAAAACATACACATGGCCTACATCATAAGGTGACCAGAGGTGTTTACAAAACACACAAAACACAATAGTTTATTTTCATTCATTTTGGAGGACTATCCAGGCTGAGTACCTTGACATAAAAAGAGAGATCTGGAGCATACATAGAGATGATTTAAAATGCATAATCTTCAAAGAATGCCTCATCTTGTGGAGGCAAAATATCCATGTCAAGGCAAGGTCTTACCACATGGGCAGTGTCTAGTGCCTTATAAGATGGTACTATGATAGAACAAGTGGATCTGAAAGTCATATCCTTCAAGAGAACAATTATCTTGTCATCTCCATAGTTGTGTAGAGAAGCATATCTTAGGTATCTGACCTTCATTTTTTTCTTATACTTGGAGTCAAATAAAAGTGCCATGAGAGGGTAGATCTCTGTAGTTGCTTCCTTTTTGGCAACCATTGTTTTGGCAATCTTCAACAAGGAAGTCATGTTGGCATTTTCATCCTTTGTAGCATAACAAGACATTGCTTTATGTTTTGGCTTTTCACATATTTTGCATAAGCAAGCCAAGAGAGGCTCTAACCCAGGTATTGGGTAGTGTCTTCTCTCTTACAGGGCTTAGAATAACAACTGAAATGCTTCAAAATATAAGCATTTAATGTAGCAAAGTCTTGTGACCAAATTTCAAACAATGATGCTTTCACGTACATGCTTCATAGAAGTGGCTAAAATGAATACTTTCCAATCAAAACCAGGTCTAGCAATTCAAAACAAAACTGAAGCCACACTTGTACTGAAGTTATTGAAAGCTTCAAAAAACCAGAAATGCTAGAGTAGCATTTTATGTAGCATCATCTTCAAAAACTTGTCCAAAACTGTCAAAACTAAAAAGCTGAACTTGGAGGGCTTGTAGCTCACTCTTCAAAGCAAGGAAAAGAGGGCTTTCTGAAGCAAAAGAAAGCTCATATACCAGAGAAGGTCCAGCATAGAGGTTGGATGAAATGGTGCGCACTTTTGCCCGAGAGAGTTGCTACAGGCTGAAACTGAGTTTTGACGATTTCTCCCTCGTTACTGAACCAAATGACCTGAAAAATAGCTCAAAATCTTTGTCTTGAGGTCGCCCATCTACTCCTAAGAGGGCTCAGGCAATGGCAGAGCAGGCAGGGAGTATTGAGCAACAGAAGAAATTCGCTGTTTGGAAAATGGCAGCCACCACAAACGTTTTTTCTTCAATTGCTTACAGGTGGAAGTTCGCCCATACTAGAGGAGTTTCCAGCTCAGAGGGTTTGGGCAATGGTCGTTTGTAGGTGGAGAACCAAGCTCTCAAAGATTTTGGGAAGAAAGAGGAAAATGGAGAAGAAGAAGATGAAGAAGAAGATGATGATGTGGCAGAAATGGGCTCAAGGGGGATCAAATGGCTCTGATACCATGTTGGAATAACTGAAAGGAAAGCAAAGAGTGGACACAAACTCAGAATACTTGCATTACTTGGTTGTAGAATGAAGAAGAGTGAGGTCCTTAAGTAGGCACCTCATACATGCTCACTGACATCACTGATGACTTCAGAGCTCCACAATCATCTCCTCAATCTGCTCCTAGATTCTCTCAATCATCCTATGTGGCTTTTCCACCACCTAACTGTGCTTGTGGGCACCTAACTGTGCCTCTAGCACTCACACATAAAAACATAAGGTGTGCCTGAGGCATACACCTTGAGATATCCCAACATAGACCCCTGCCACCTTTTGTCCACTCATCGCTCGGGGGTTTTTGCTCAGAAAATGGAAACCCCCTTTAAATTGGAATGAATGATGTAAGGTTAATCATTCTACCAACTTTAGCACCTTGTATTATGAATTTTCACTGTTATATAGTTCTCCAACTGTGCAATCAAGTTTCATTTCCTTCTATCATTTGACTAATTGATAGGAATTTTGAGCTACTAGAGGCACAAAAATGCATCACCAATACTAGTGGTAGAGGTTCAAAAGGAGGTTCCAAGGTTTAGAAGAAGGTTCCAAGGTCTAGAAGAGGTTTCGAGTTCAGAATGAGGATCCAAGTTTCAGGGTAGAGTACATGGCGGAGAACTCGTCTCCCTCGTAGATCATGGAGGTCAAGGGTTGAGGAAATAAGGGTTTAGATGGAGCATAGGAGTGGGAGAGGAAGAAGGTGTAAGAGCAGAAGGGAGGAGGAGAGGGTGGAGAAGAAGGAGGAGAGGGTGGAGAAGGGAGGAGGAGGAAGGAGGAGAAAGGAGGAGGAGGGGGGAGGAGAGGGAGAATATGGGTTGCAATGTTGGAGGAGAGGGGACGAGTAGTTACAAGGTTAGAACATGCTTTTGGACATGGAGTGCAAAAGATCCCCCTTGATCTTTTGCTAATTCCACATTGCACTAGGAGAGCACGATCTACACTTTCACATGGTATCAGAGCATAGGTTTAGCTCTCCTAGTTTAGCTCATTAATAGTTCACTAAGATTGCTCCCATTCCTATATTAGTTTCATAATGAAAGATTAGTTTTAGATCACAAGAGTTCTTCATTTAGAGAGATTCATTCTGAATGAGAGATATGTTTAGAGGTTCTTAGAGAACTTCGAGCTCAAGAGAAAGATAAGGAGAGTTCTTGAGATTTTCGAGAGGAAATCTGTCTTTGAGAGATAGGTTTTTTGAGTCCTAGTTTGAGGAAACTCTATTCTAACTGAGCTTCCTCGACTTCCTCCACGGCTCTCATACAGAGATCTCCAAGTTGCAAGGCTGAGTTGAGGACTTGGGTCGAGGACTGCATGCAGTTGGAGATGAAGCTACCCTTGTGGACTTTGGGATTGTATAGTAAGACCAGGTCACCTTCCTTGATGTCTTTGGCTTTGAGGTTTTGTTAAACCATGCCTTTCTTCTATGTTTTTCTGTTGTCATGGCATGGTAGGTGACTAATCTAGTCTCTGTATACTTCTCCAATTGATAGAGTCTTTCTTTCGGTGATGCATGATCTCACATGCATTTTTGTACTGCTAAGAAAAGGCTTGCTATTAACACTATATTAGAGAAATTGGGAATCTCTCAAGTCACACTTTCAAATAAGGGGTTAAGATTTAACCATGTGGCTATATCTTGACCCCTTATTTGAAACTGGGACTTAGGAGGATTCCCTAATAGTGGATACCACTTTCAAGTAAGGAGTTAAGATTTGACCATATGGCCAAATCTTAACCATGTTGGTACTTCCCAAGCTATCTACAAATTTCCAAATTCTCTAATACAGTGTTTATTTCAAATTCTAGTGGGACCACAGCTTCCAGGATGTACACCAATTGAAAAGGTGTATTCCTTGTACTAACCTTGAGTGTGGTTTGGTATGGCCATAAGGCTGCATTTAGTTTCTTCTCCCAATCAGAACATTGTGGTTCTACTACCTTGGTGAGGATAATGCATAATATTTTGTTGGTGGATTCAGCCTGTCCACTCCCTTGGGGCTAGTATGGTGTGCTTTTTCTATGGATTACCATAAAGCCATATAAGAGTTCTTGGATAACCTCATTAACAAAATGTGTACCTCTATTCGACACAATTTCAATGGGGCATTTGAATCGGGTGATCATATTCTCATATAAGAACCTTGTTGTGCTTCTGGCATCTACCTTTCTAACTGCTTTAGCTTTAGCCCATTTGGTAAAGTAATCAGTGGCCATAATGATGTAGCATGCCTATGTTCCCTTTGCTAGTGGATGCAAGGGGCCCACATAATCAATCCCCCATTTTTCAAATGGTTTTTGTGCAACAACTATTGTTAGGGGATTGAAGTCCTTGTGTTGTTGTTTAGTAGTCCGTTGGCATACATCACAGCTTTTGACATATTCATAGGCATTTGCCCAAAGTGATGGCCACCACCAGTAGCCTACAAGGAGGACTTTTCTTGTTGTGGCTTCCCCTTGGAAGTGTCCTCATGCAATGCCTTCATGGACTTCACTAAGAATTGGCATGATCTCATGAGGCATTACACATCTTCTTAAAACCTAGTCCTTGTCCACCTTATATAGTTGTCCTGCAATGAGTTAATAGGGTGCACCTTTTAAAATTAGTTTTCTAGCATCCACTGCTTTCATTTTAGGGTAGTCTTCTTGCTATTAAGTACCCAATGATATATGCACACCAATCTGGAACAGCATCTATCTGAAATAGTGTGGCAGGTGGCAAGTCATCTTCTACTCCTGTGGCTTCTTCTCCCGACTTGACACAAGACATGTGATCAAAAATGAAGTGTTGGGCACCTTTCCAGACCACTATTTTAAAGTTGAATTCTTGAAGCAAGAGGAGCCATGTGGTTATTCTTCCTGTTGTACATGGATGCTTAGCAAGATAAAGCAATGCTTGATGGTCGATGTAGAAGACAAAGTCATTTGCCAATAGATAGTGTCAAAATTTCTTAACACTATACACCATTGCTAGGGCTTCTCTTTCTGTGGTGGTATAGTTGATCTCTACATCATTGAGTTGTCAACTGACAAAGTAGAATGGGTAGTTTTTCTTATGTTCCCCAGGTTCACAAAGCACACTCCCAATTGCATAGTTGGATCCATCAGTATGAATATGAAAATCAATATCCCAATTGGGAGATATAAGGATGGGTGTTGTGATTAGGCACCACTTTAAAAGCTTAAAGGCTTGGTCGCACTCTTGTGTCCATAACAATTACATCAATAATTTGTAAAGTGGTCTGGCTATCATGGCATACTCCAAGATAAATATTCTATAATAGCCAAAATGTCCCATAAAGATCTGTACGCCTTCCGAATTTGTAGGAGGAGGCAATTCCATGATGATTTTGATATTTTCCATGTCAGTTTTGCAATCCCATGTTGAGAAACAATGTGTCCGAAAACAACTCTGTGGGTGACCATGAACTGGCATTTTGTTGGATTTAGGGACATGCCATACTCCCTGCATTTGATTAGAACTGCTTCAAGACATTTGAAGTGGTCTTTTTTGTTCGAGTGGATGCACAAATCATCCAAGAACAGCTGTAGAAACTTATTTAGAAATGACTTAAAAGCTGTGAACATGACTCTCTGGAATGTGGCCAGGGCTACAAAGGCCGAATGGTATGACTCTATAGGTAAATACACCCCATTCTATAGCAAATATTATTTTTGATTGGTCTACAGGAGCAATTTACACTTGGTTATAGTCACTAAAGCCATGCCTGTATATCTATGATCCATCCAACTTTTCCAATACTATTTCTGTTGAGGGTAGGGGATAGTGATCCTTAATTGTGGTGGCATTCACATTCTTTAAGTTAACACTTATTCTTAGCTTCTTGTTGCATATAGGCACAATGTCCATGGGTGAAACCCAATCAATGTGCTCTATCTCATATGAATCCGATATCTAAGAGTTTTTCCAACTCATCATAGACCATGGTGCCATATTTTGGATTTGTTCGGTAAGGTTCACATACCTTAGGGTGGGCACCTTCCCAAATAGGTATCATGTGTACTACCCCTTCTGGTGAAATTTGCTTCATTTCCTTGTATCACCATGCTAGCCAGTCTCAATATTCTATTAGGAGTGCTTTGAGCCTTTTTTCATCTTCATGTGTAAGTTGTTTTCGAATGAATACCAATTTTTCGTCCTCCCCTTCAAGGGCAAGTTTTATTGTGCGAGATTTGGCTGGTCCCTCATACATTGGAGTCTCTCTAATGTTATCAATTTCTTGCACATTATATTCTCTTACTGGTCTTGGCATTGCTATGGGGACACTCCCACTGGTGTAGTTCTTAAAGTACTCTGGTACTTCATGAAGATCAGCCTATGATGGTGTTGAACTAGCCTGACATGGGCTACTGGGTGGCATAGTACCATTAACTAATTTTTGAGGCTCGTGTGGAATTTCTTTTTCGGAAGTCTCATTATCAAGCTTCATCCGCACATGTGGCTTAAACTTTCAAAACTTCTTACATTGGGAACTGTGGGGTAACTTTTCCACTAGCAAAGTATTGTATCCCTTCAACTCCATCAAGAGACCATTCAAGAGGAGGGGGCTCAAATTTTGGGGGAGCTGTCTTGGTAAGATACAACTCAACCATCCTAGTTTGGACTCGTTCGAACTCATTTTAGTGTTTAGCCTTGGCTTTGCGCGGTGATATCATCCTTTAGCTTTCTTGCGGGATCTTCTGCTCTATTATTCCACTTTGGAGTTTCAACTTTGGAAAGTTCGACCACCATTAGAGCATGGAGAAAGAATAAGTCATTGTCAAAGACATGATCTTCAAATTGAGCATTTTCAGCCTCTGTTTCAAGGTCTGAAGGAAAATCTAAGTCCTTATTGGAATGGGTACCTTCTTCAAGTTCACTATTCCACTCAAGGTCAACCATAAATAATGACACCTCTAGATCAATTGGTTCTTCATGTGCGAGTGGAGGATTTACCTACATGACTATAGCATCAATTGTGAGAAGATGGGATCTAGTGTATGGCAATTGTCAATTGTCACCAATGCTTAGATCCAATCATTGACATTGCTTTGTGTATTGCCCACTAAGGCATGTTGTTGTTGCAAGGGGACTGATTTGCTTGAGATCATCGTTAAAGAGTTTATCCAACTCTCTAGGCACAATTGGTTTTATCGCTCCTGTCCCCACATTGACTCTTACTACGGTGTCGCAATTTTGGAATGTCAATCTATCAGTTCCCCAATCATGGAGAGCTGATGCCTCACACAACCAAGGATGTCTAAACAAGATTTGATAAGAACAAGATTGTGAATTGAAGAGAAAAGTGGACTCCTCCGACTTTTGTTAACACTCCATTCACTATTCCCAAGGGCTTTGCACGTGAATCATCTGCAAGGCATAAGTTGAAATTAGCCTTTTGCATTAGTGGGAGACCCCATTCATCATAGAGCTCCTTGGATAGGACATTCACGCCTGCTCCACCATCCACTATGGCTTGGACTTCATCATATGCTTTATGGATCAAAGGCACAGTGATGTTGCACATGTCATCTCTCTCACCCATCTGCACAGGGATATATTCTATGTCTTCCATAGGTGGAAGGGGATTTGCTAGATCAATCCATCCTTTAAAACTCTCCCAGAGATTGGAACAATTCTATAAGAGGATTCCAATGGGAATTGACACAGGGCAATTAAGAATGCTAGAGAGTGTGACACCTTCAAGTTGGCGTGGTGGTACATTATGTTGTTGATTTTGTTGCTAGAACAAAGGCTCAAGTACAATGTCAATACTCGGTGGGACCAAGTCAAGGATTGGCTCTTGTGCTTGCTTCTCAACCTAAAATTGATCTTATTCCTTTTGCACCAATTGTTGAAGTGCCTGAAATCAAGCCTTCTCCACTTCTACATTAGGGTATGGAGATTCTTTTATTTGAGGCTCAAGAGCTAATATGGATGAGCTTGGCTACTCATTGCTTGGCGGAGGGATAGGCATTTGTGCTTTCTTTTGAAGAGGTCTTATTGATTGAATTGGAATATTAGGGCCCTTGGTGGCCTCTTTTTGCTGGCAAGTAATCACATTCACATGTTGTGATAATATGCTTGCCAGCCCTAGACTTTGATGGTGCACCCTAATAATGCCGATTGGGACATTAGGCTTCGCCTCATTTGGTTGTGGGACCTTATTTTTCATGGGACAATCCATACAAGCATGGCCAATACCACAATCTTTGGAGAGTGGTTGGAAAGTAGCAGGGCTACCATGATGAGGGCAGTCTGTGATCCGATTCTCTTCACAACCGTAGCACTTGATTGGCGCTCGATATGTGTTGGGACGAACTTGATTCGCATAGATTGGTATTAAACCTTCTGCTCCTTCCACATAGTACACTAGGTAATCAGCTTCATACTCGAATTGTGAATCCACTTCCTCAACTTGAAGGACCTGGATTTGTCACTCTTGGATATGGTTGTGGATTTGGATTCCTGAGTAATTGTAAAACTTGGGTCCACACAGAAACAGGATTTAGCCTCAGAGTTGGGGATGCTTGTGCAAGTGCCGGTTGCTTGTATAGTGGGATGGTATTATTGAGGTCGAGGCAAGTTGTTGCTCATGTTGAAGATGCAACTATTTTTATTATGCCCATCGACTATGCAGATATGGCACCATAATCTTGCTAGTGGATTGGCTTGTGCATTGATCCTGACTCTTAGGACAGGGCATTCATGTGTTGTATGATTGGCCATGCAATATGGACACCATGCATTTTCTCACCGTGGATAAGTCTGAGGTGGTGGCTGAGACATGTGAAACCTTTGTTCCATGGCCTGCATCATTTCTTCTCTTAGCTTCATGGTCATGGCCTCTACGCGATCTTCAATAGACGTCTCTATAGTGGACTTAAATTTTTTCTTTTTAGAGCGCTTATCTCATACACTGGCACCTCCATCATCAATGATGGTGTCAGAGTTGGTCATGCCATCCTCAATGTCAATGGTTATCGCATGCGTGGCACTGAATGTTTCATAAACTGCTAATCTTTTTCATGTCTTTGCATTTCTTCCTTAGGCCTGGAATGAACCAAGCCATGAGGTACTTATCATCAGGGCGTGGGTCACATTTTGCAATTAAGCATTTCATCTTGCCCACGTACGTGCGTACATCTTCTCCTCGACCTTGTTCAAGCATGCTTAGATAGAGAGCGGGATCATCTGGTAGTCTTTTCATTTGAAAGCGCCTCTTGAATTTAGTTTTCACCAGGTCCCATGTGGCTCTTTCTTCCACTAGGAGGTCTAGGTACCATTCAGAGGCTTCTTTGGTTAAGGCCATAGGGAACCAGGCGACCTTGGTTTTATTGGATTGATCTCCTCCAACTCGGCATGCAGCATCAAAATGCTAGCAGAATCGAGTTGGATCACTCCTACCATTGTATTTGGGAAGTTTGAGTTTGCCCAAGGGGCACCTACCTTGATTGTTATTGTTGCGGCCAAAATTGTTACAAGGATTAAAGAAATTGTTCCCTTCTACTTCGAGTTCAAGGTCATAGCGATGTCAATCTACCATGTCGTGTCGTGGAGGATTCAAAGGGATTGGCTGAATTTTAGGGGGGAATTGGGGGTAGAGGGTTCTCAGAGATGTTGGCCGAAGCATAGTTGCATGCAGATTTGTCTCAATAGGTGGAACGGGTACCTCTTCTACAAGTGCAGGTGTTGATGTAGGTGTCTTCGGGGGGTTAGAGATGCGTTAGTGTTGTAGGGACCTTTGTGTTAATAATGTGCCTAGGATTGTCCCACGTGAGTCAGGAAAGGTGATGGTGTAGATGGATCATCAATCGAAGGTCACGGCAGAAAGTCATGAGTGAATAAGTGCAAAAAGGGACCACACAGGGTGCAAATTAACGAGTGCTAGGGATGCCAAAATGGTGTGCAATGGGCTCGAAAGATGCCTTATAGGAAATGGTGGTTCAAATCGGGTTCAATTTGGCCACGAAACGGGTGAGTTACGAAGGGTTCAATTTGGCTTAAAATGAGGCCTTTTTTTTTTTTTTGGGGGGGGGGGGCTTTGGCCCAAAGTGTGGTATGAATGGCTCTAGGATTTGAGGGAACTGGACTAGGGTTGGTTAGTATAATTGGCCAATTACTAACCAATTACTCCAACTGTTAGTTAAACTAATTGTCAATTACCTTGATTGTCAAACATATCAACCCCAAGCATCAACCTTGGGTTACTAACTTGAAAAAGAAATTAGGATATGCAATGGAAACCAATGCGTAGAGCTTGCAATTTATAACATTTCACCTTTTTATAGAAGAGCGATCGGAGCTAACAATGAAAAGTTATGGCCTGGGAAGAGTTTAGGGTTTAACCCTAACCCAAAACTGATTCCTATAAAAATCCACTCCACCCCCTCATTCTTCTTCTTCCACATCTAGCCTCCATCCTCTTCCCCCTACGCAAGACCCTCCTGCCTCTCCATCGACCCCCACCCTACTCCCATCCTCATCGGTGAGTTATTTCGAGCCCTTCTCGCAATGATAACCTAGCCCCACTATCAATTCACCCTCAACAATCATGTTACATTGAGAAAGACTTGGGAGAGTGTTGCAGGTGACCATCTCCTCCTCCCTTTGAATTTCCATCAAAGCTTTTCATCCATCAAGTTTCAACCACCACCACCACCTCCCCCCCACTCTGCACTACCCCCCCCCCCCCGCCCTTCCCTCTCCAACCCCACCCCCCTCCAACCCCTCCCCCCATCTAGCCAGACAGCCACCCCCACCCCCCCCCTTTCACTTGCCGCCCCCTCCCCCTCTCCAACCAACCACCCCTCCCCTCTCCTCAAAACCTCCTCCTTTTGGAGGGCTTGGGCCAAAGGCCCGGCCCACTCAGTAGTGGTGGTGGCGGAGAGCCACCTAGCCTGCCTGCACCTACCTACGGTGCCTCCACGATGGCACCCAACCGACTAGCTCCCCCATCCGACAGCTCGACCAAGGCACCCGCCTACCTCTCGTCGCCCGCTTGGAAACTAGTGCCCGCCTCGCTGGCGACGCTCTACTCTCTGCCCTGGTGTCTTTCACTTGGGGCCCTCTGCCCCAGCGTCTCCTGCCTCCACCTCCTTCTCCAGGTCTCCCCCACCACCCCGCGCTCTACCCCCTCCTCTCCATTCGTATCCACTTCCTCCACCTCCCCTCATCCCTTCCCCCCTCGACTCCAACTCCCTCATAGTACGACGCCGATAGCCCCCTCCCCCTCCTCTATCCACCTGGCACTGCCACCCCCAACTTAGCCACACACACAAAAAAAAGAAGGAGACATAACCCTAACCCATTCCAAGTTAGGTTAGTGTAGGCTAGTTAGGTTAGACTAACCTAGGGAGGGGTAGTTAGGTTTTGGTAAGGTTGTACTAACTAGGTTAGTTAGGATGAGTTAACTGGTGGGGTTAGGTTAGGCCATTTCTCCTTGCCCTTGAGTTCTATGTTCGTGAAAGTTCATGGTAGTTTTTTTTTTACACATACTTGCATATGTTTACTTGTTACTTGATATGCTAGTCTCCTCGGCAATGACGCCAAATGTTTTCTCTTTTCCAAACCTTCCGCACAAGAAGAGCAAGGTATTCTCAATATGCAGAGTTCCGAGGCTTTTTGTCACCTACAGATATATCTGTGTCGTCATTTGTAGTATAAGTGTAGCTTAGGACCTCAGGTCGTATTTTAGTGAGAGATGTAGGCTTAAGTGTGGTAAGCAAACAAAGTGCAAGCATGTGTGAAAGGAACATGCATCATCATGATTGGGGTAATGAAGGCTTTTGCCTTCATTAGGGGTTGAAGGGTTTAGGACTTTAAGGGCTAGAGGGAGGTTCAGGGTTCATAAGGAGGTGTTAGATCAAATTGATATTTTGGGCATAGGATATGGTCGACATTATCATAGGAGGTAACTGATTGAGCTAATTATGGAGATGATTGTGGATCTGAGATCTACCAACATGAAGGCAGTTGCCTATTTATGTAAGCACTCATGAATAAAGTGTTGTTTAGTGTGCCTCAACATTTGCATCATTATCTACACTGTTCCAACATGTGGTATCAGAGCCTTGAACCACACTTCTAGCCACGTGTCCACCTTCTTCCCCAAACCAACATGAGCTTCCTCTTCTTCTACTCTTTTACCCCGAGTTTGTGAGGAGAAATTCGTTGCATCCAACCATTGATTTCCAGAATGCTTCAAGCCCACTAATCCTCTCGTTAGGGCGCACCTTCCTACCAGAGGGATTGATGAAATTCTGCAGATTTGTAGTGCCAACACGACATGTGCTAAGCAAAAATTCACAAAATTTTGAAGCTACTATTGCAATTGGGTTCCAAGCTCGTAGCTGAGGTTTAGCAATGCCTCAAGCTTCTTGCTCATGAATTTTGGTCGACATTGGTCCACGAAAGAAGCCGCACTCGTCATTTTTCTTCACAAGTTTGCCAGTGCAATGCTCGGCGACATGGTTCGATTCTTTGCAAATGCTTCCTACTGCCGATGGCCGACTATAAGAGCTTTGATTTCCACCTAAAATACCTTTGATTGATGCACCGAAGCTCTCTAATTTCGGCCTACAATTCCTGTTTCTTCAATTTGGGGAAATTTGGGGGTGATGGTCAAAGTTTCACTATTTCTTGCAATTGACCATCCAAAAGTTTTCTTCTCTATCTGTTTTAATTCCTTGAACTCTGATTTTCAGAAATGTATTGAGTTTTACCTCACATTTGATTTATTTTGGAACTCTATGCTTGCGGAAAGACTTTGACCATGGTTGACTTCATGTTTGCTTGGCATAATGCCTACTTCTCAAGGGTGCACGTGTGGTTTCAACCAAGAAAACCAAGGAGGAAAAGCCCAAGGAAGAGAAGACAAGGAGGCCCAAGTACAAGGTTAGACACTACCGACTTGCGAGTCATATAAGCTTCTATGTACAAGAGTAGACACTGCCCTTGTTCTACTGACAAGTGGTAAGTCCCTCTCCATATTTGATTTATTTGAAGGTATATGGGATGCATGTGATCATAAAGTTGAAGTCAACTTGCTGGAGGCTACTCTTTAGGTAGCATACTTCACTAAGAAAGGAGCAATAAAACAAGGAGCTGTACCAACAATGATATGCTTGTGCTATCGAAAACTATGAAGACCAAGAAGAAAGAACCAGACCAAGATGCTACAAATACCTCTACCAATGAGGATTCGACTGAGGAGACTTTCACCCAAGAGGGCATTGGCCCTAAACTCTTAGATTAGGATTGTGTGTTTGGAGTCAATAAGGTGCTCTGCCATGGATAGTCCACAATTTCAAGCTAAAGAGGGCCTCTAGGAGTTAAATTGCCATACTTATTCTAATTTATGGACTCACAATCAAATATTGTGAATGCTAATAGTTAGGAAAATTTGATCTTTTGCACATTATTTGACATGTGCTACAAGCGGTCGATGTCATCATCCATTGATATTTTTTTACATGCCATAGTATAATGCTCTATGCTCTTGGTTTTTTTGTTGCTATACTTTCATATTGTATTATTCTCTATATTTTTTTGTATTCCATCATTCATGAAATTGGTTTCCTTTTCTTTCTATGCATGTATTCATTGTGGTTTAATGTCTCTCAAATTTGTATATGATTTTTTAAATGTTTTTTTGAAATGATGTTTTGTGTGCATTTTGCTATAATAGATAGTATAGATTGTGCATTTTGTTCCATTGGTTTTTGAATTCTCTTATTAAGACAACTTGAGCATTTAATTTTTCATCCTTCTATTCTTGGATTTCTTTTTGGTTGTTTAATATGTTTTGTGTGTTTTTGAATCGCATGGGTAGATTAGTACATCTCGTATGTTTTCATTAAGTATGGCCATTCAAGTTCTTTTATTATTTTATTTATAAGACCATATTAGGAGAAGTGAGAAAATCTTGTAAAATTGGAAATCTCCAAGGAGCAAAAAAATGTGCACTTTTGTATCTATTTTATTCAATGGAGCTTGCTAGAGATTTTCAACTTATGTTTTCTTTATGCTAGTGCCTTCTTGCTTGTCTTCTCATGATTTATGAAATGTTTATAACCAAATTGGGCCAAAGGTATGTGTTAATTCAAATGACAGATAAGTTTGATTTCGTTCGCATGCTAATCACTCGTCTAATTTCCATGTTTATGATGTGCATATATTCAATGTGTATATTATAAGTATAATTGCAAAATGTTGCATGCAAAAAATTATTGTTGAGTGATGACTACAATGAGTTTCATCTTTTAAAGGCTCTAAGAAAATTCATTAACGTAGTTGATTAAAGAATATATTATATATTGGTTTTGTTAATTAAGATAATTAAGAATGATAATTACTAATAATTTTTGTTAGATACAATTTTGATTTCAAAAATCGCTTCATAAAACAAGACCAGTATAGAAAAGTAGAATGGATAGGCTGAGTCCAATTGATGTTCATAAAAGAAGATGGAGTTTGAACGAACAGGTAAAAAAAAGTAGAACGCCAAGGCTACATTTAAAATTTGTTTCACAAAAAACAAGACCAAGATTGAATAAAAATGTACAAAATAGTTAAATGCAAAGGATGAGCATAATTAACATTCATGAATTACATTTGACCAATAAAGAAAGAGTTGATCCAATCGTTACAAATTATCTTTGCATGCTTTAAAATTTTGCTAAAATAGACATTATTTTTCAACAATCATCTAAGAAATCATTAATACCTTTCACTTTATCTTTGACCAATCATGCAAGAAATCATCAATATCTAGATCATATTTTCCACTTGTATTCTCAACCATTCAAAGATTCTCTTATGCTTTCAAGCTTGCATTTTGTGGTATTCTGACCGTACCTATTCTATTTAGAACTTTTGTTGTGCTCAAACTCCATAGTATTGAATCCATATGCTCCCAATGGTCCTCATCCCAATATATCACCACTCTTTGTTCTAGTAATCTAAATATCGTACTGCATCATCACATCTTTCTCTATGGATCAGAGTCCAATATTGCACAAGTATCTTCACATTTGGATGACTTTTCTATGTCCACATCTGGCAATGCAACATCAAGCCGAACTGTAAGGGGGTTCCTAATCAAGGGCTATTTTTAATAAACCCTACCTCTGGATTTGTACAACCTATATATACCCCTTTTGTAAATTTTGTTAGGATAAATGTATCCCTTATGTATGGGAATTTTTGCTTTTTGAATTTAAAAACCCCCTTATGTATGTAATTTTTTGTAACTCCATAAAAATATTAAACTCCTATTGATTGCACGTGATTTATAAAAATATAAGACCACTTCAATTGATTGCACGTGCTATCTTACATATTGCTTAGTGACCCTACGAAAGCCAAAAGGGATATATAACATCACTCAACCTCACCAAAATTAAATCATTTTGTTTCACATTCACCTCTGGTTTGAATTCTTCTCTTAGAATATTACATGCACTAGTCCTCTCGGTCTTCCAAACTAGGGAATGCTTTGTTGCCAATAGAATTCAACAAACGAATTCCCCAAAATAGCAAGCAAATTTCCCAAAATGATGAGAACTTTTTTATTTGTACTTCTCTCTGGTTTCTACATTCTGTCTCCTCTCTCCTCTCCTCTTTTAATCCCCACCTACCCCCTCCATCTACCTCTTACACCAAATCATCTGGTTTGTCATCCCAGTCACATAGTCTCTGCAATGTCTTCTCTCTGCATTGTGTCTCTCTCTCTCTCCACACTCTTCCTGATGTATCATATCATTATAAAGCTCCAAAACACCATCAAAAGATTGCAAACATTCTAATGATAATGAAAAGGGAACAATGTTGTTCCCCAAACTCCTCTCCCAATCTCATGATCAAAAACCTCACACTAACCCTTGCAATTCATGACATTTTCCTCTGACAAACCCTTCCACATATGTGGTTTTGTCACTCATTTGCTGCACTTAAGTAACACGAAAGCATACAAACACATTCCTTCTCGATCTAGCCGTTGAGGGATCCCCTAACCCTTGTAATTTGTGACACTTTCCTTCGATAGATCCTTGTAAAGGGAATATTTGCATTACACAAACTCCTCAACAAAGGGGATACTTGCACTAAACAAACCCCTTGGCCAACCTCAACAAAGGGGATACTTGGAGAATACTTGCACTAGTCAAAACCCTTGGCCGACCTCCCTCTGGCACAAAACTCAATATAATGATGCAAAATGCTTATAAATCCACCAATAACTTTTTTGGCTTTAGTTCCTTCAAGTTTACTGACATTATTTGGCGTTTTATTCTTCCAAAACTGTTTTAGGAATTTACTTGTTAGGGTTTCATACTCTATGAAGTATGCCACACCATAAGGACTAAACCGACTCATTGCTTTCCTTAAAAACATTCTTGCAAATTTCTACTTCTTATCATCATCCCCAAACCTTGTCTAGAGGCCGCTTGCTTGCCAGCACATTTCAAACTGCACTCCATGGCCGTTTGGGTCTTCTTTTCCCTAACCCTTGAAGTCTAGAATCTTACACTTCAAACTCGCTACATCAAGCTATTGCTTGACAACCATGGACTAGGCTTAAATTCCCTGGCTTTTTGTAAAAAACTAATATTTAGGAGTGGGGTCAATTTTTGTTTATGTATTTAATATATCACCATCTAAGGAGACGAATTCGGCGGCTTTTCCAGTGGGACAAAACATCAGCCCACACTGATCCAACCAAGCATGTTTACATGCTTCTAAGATCATTCTAGATGCGTAATAGTTATACAATTTGATAAGTTTCTGTAATATCATCAAGAGATTATATATTTCAAGGTGTCTTAGGGCATGAGTTGGAAAATTTGAATCTCATCATGAAGCTAAAGTTAAATTGCTACTCTACATTGAGTTGGGAGATACAATTTCGAGATACCTTTGAGCATGTTATTGTGTATTTAGAGAGGTCATAGTGAGAGCTCCCATCGTCATTGACCAAGTAAAACCCATTGATCTACAATTTTATGAGATCAATGCCTTATGTTCATTAAGCGGCATTTTGGCATATGATCCTTCTTGAAGTTTAGTTGAGTCATTTAGGCAAAGACAAAATGAGAAGGGCATAGAGGATCAAAAGTGAGAAAGAAGTTCAATTTAGAGGGCAAGGATGAGAAAAGAGATGGCCTATGCTAAGAAAAATTAAGGATAACAAACAAAATAGCAAGCTAAGAGAAAAGGCGAAGGGGGCTCAAGAAAAGTATAATGTGTGCATCTACTATAATATAGCATAGCCAACCGAGTCTAAAACCAAGGGAGAACTGATAAATATATCTAATAACCACCTCCTCAGAAGCTAGGGCAAGTTGACAAGTATATGTATGATGCGAATAATGAGCTAACACTAGCCTTGGAAGTCAATCCATCTGCTGCTTACTCCAAAGCATGCAAATACAAAACAATAAACGGAAGGACAAGCAGAACGAAGACAAGATGGTCTACTCATTGTTGATAATAGTGGCCTACAACAATGGGAAGATATAAATTAAAAGAGGTCACCTTAAAGACTTGACACCTATGGAGGGCATGAGAGAGAGCCACATTGGATACCTATGAAAGGCAAAGCCACATTGCTAGCTGTAATTGCTTTGGACTAACTCTCAAGGATGAATTTATATTCATGAAATTGCAGGTTTCCTAGACACAGATTTGATGCAAAAAATATATGTACATCATATTGCTAACGGATGGTTTGCCACATACATGATTACTTGGCCAGCACTAGGATGTTTTTTGAAATTCTGAAATCCTGTGCTTCCACATGGCACAATGTACACCTTTAGATTTTTTAAATTCTGAAAGCCCAAAAGCTTTTTTTTTAATTCTGAAAGCCCAAAACCTTTTTTTTTTAATTCTGAAAGCCCAAAAGCTTTGAAAGCTTTTGAAAAGCTGCGTAAAAAGCCAACTGCGTAAAAGCCCAAGGCAAAACCTTTAAATATAGGAAAAAAGCTTTGAAAGCTTTTGAAAAGCTGCGTAAAAAGCCAAGGCAAAACCTTTAAATATAGGCGAAACAAAAACATTGTAATTTCAAGTGTGTTGCTGTTTGTTCATCATTCATCATCACCATCAGGTTTGCTTCTACTTCCTTACTTGTTACTACCTAGACCCACGTTAGGAAACGGTTGAGCGAGAGTAGTATGTTTTGCCATGCTCTTGCTACATCGAGCTAGTGCTTCTCCGTTTATAAAACCGCCTCTGCGCCTCGCTTTTCTTCTATTCGTGATTTTTCGTTTTGCAGATCCTTTGTTTTATACGGCAAACATACGTCCTGTCTATGCTGGAGACGAACCAGAACTATCTTAGGATTGTATGCATACTAGTAGTGGCACTTTCCAGAAAGGTTGAGCTCTTTTCTTCGTGTTTGGCAATTGCCATTCGGATTTCATTTTAGGCCTTATGAGCATGGTCGAAAACAACAGTGTCTATGGCAATTGAGGGAAGCAGGCCGATGGAGGGAAGGTGAGTGGAGCACATGAGAAGGCAGGGCAGAGAAGGAGAGGCTGAGGGCGGAGAAGGGGAGAGGGAGGGCGTAGGGGGGAGAAGGAGAGGCGAAGGGGAGAGAGTGAGAGGGATAGGCAAATTGAAAATATTATCTATGAAGAAGTACAAAAGCCAACCAACTAGATTGGTCGTCGGATGGGTGTGAAGTCTGAACATTTGTGAAACA